>NW_025533456.1:3275000-3485000 GCF_020615455.1 Coregonus clupeaformis
AAAAGTAGACACACACAACTTTTGAAAAAGCATACTTAAAAAACCTCTCATAAAAGTCTAGATAGTACAGTGTCAGTAACAGTTGAGAGATCTGTATCTAAAAGGCTATTTAAAACAAGATCTTGGCAGTTTGGAGGTCAGTCTGTGATATTGAAAAATAAAACTAGTTGAGAGACCAAACAGAATCCTGTGGGTGATGGTGAAGCATAGAAAATGATCAGGTCCTCATATCTTTGCAATAAACCCCTTAAATATACACTATATATATACAAAAGTATGTGGACACCCATTCAAATTAGTGGATTCGGCTATTTCAGCCACACCCGTTACTGACAGGTGTATAAAATCGAGCAGACAGCCATACAATCTCCATAGACAAACATTGGAAGTAGAATGGCCTTACTGAAGAGCTCAGTGACTTTCAACGTGGCACATTTCTGTGGAAATGTCTAGGAGCAACAACAGCTCAGCCGCGAAGTGGTAGGCCACACAAGCTCACAGAATGCGACCGCTGAGTGCTGAAGCGCGTAACAATCGTCAGTCCTGGGTTGCAACACTCACTACAGAGTTCCAAACTGTCTCTGGAAGCAACGTCAGCACATTAACTGTTCGTAGGGAGCTTCATGAAATGGGTTTCCATGGCCGAGCAGCCGCACACAAGCCTAAGATCACCATACACAATGCCAAGCGTCAATTGGAGTGGTGTAAAGCTCCCCGCCATTGGACTCTTGAGCAGTGGAAACGCGTTCTCATAAGTGATGAATCACACTGCACCAGGTGACAGTCCGACAGGTTAATCTGGATTTGGCGGATTCCAGGAGAACGCTACCTGCCCAAATGCATAGTGCCAACTGTAAAGTTTGGTGGAGGAGGAATAATGATCTGGGGCTGTTTTTCATGGTTCGGGCTAGGCCCCTTAGTTTCAGTGAAGGGAAATCTAAACACTACAGCATACAATGACATTCTAGACGATTCTGTGCTTCCAACTTTGTGGCAACAAAGCAAGGTCCATACAGAAATGGTTTGTCGAGATCGGTGTAGAAGAACTTGACTGGCCTGCACAGAGCCCTGACCTTAACCCCATCAAACACCTTTGGGATGAATTGGAACGCCGACTGCGAGCCAGGCCTAATCGCCCAACATCAGTGCCCGACCTCACTAATGCTCTTGTGGCTGAATGGAAGCAAGTCCCCGCAGGAATGTTTCAACATCTAGTGGAAAGCCTTCCCAGAAGAGTGGAGGCTGTTATAGCAGCAAAGGGGGGACCAACTCCATATTAATGCCCATGATTTTGGAATGAGATGTTAGATGAGCAGGTGTCCACATTCTTTTGGTCATGTAGTGTATTTCCTTCAAGCTGATAGAAATGTAAATGTTTCTGAGTTTGTCTGTTTGTAGGAGAAAAGTATGAAAAATGAAAATATTTAATTCTCCAGCCAAAAAAAACTTGGAAATGATTTGGAGGAAGGAGAGAAGTTTATGGTGACAGATGACATTTAAGTTGAAAGAAACCCTGTCTTCCTTCTCTCCTTCCCTTCCTGCACCCCAGACCTTCGAAGATTGACAAAACTGTCAAAAAATTATTTTGAGGCAAGGCAAGGATGGTTTGACTCAGTTGAAGAAACCTTACTTTTCCTCAGGGGTGGACTGGCCATCTGGCATTTTGGGCAAATGCCAGATGGGCTAGTCCATTCTTAGCCCAATGGTCCTGTCTAACTTCGATTTTTCACTGAAAATTATCATTATCTGTCTAAAAATGGGGACCTCAAGAGAAAAAATTGGCCAGTGTGGGGGCCTTCGAGGAAATAAATGGCCCAGTGTGTTAGAAATGGCAGGGCCGATTACTGGTCCTAGTCCGCCCCTGCTTTTCCTCCTTCCCTCTCCCCTTACATTGTTCAACCCAGACTCAGACATAGCTCAGTGGCCCCCCTAAAAAGAGAATACGAGAACACCTTAAAATTGTCTTAAAATGATTTGGACAAGTAGAACAGGTTTTTATAAAGTAACCTCTCCTCGAATTTCATCTGCGTACCCCAGACCTACTGAACCAAAGAAAGATTCAGGAAAAATATGTGGAAATGATTTGGACGAGGAGAGTGAGGTTTCAGGGGGTAAAAAGATTGTTGCAGCCTTATGACTCACCTTGGACAAAAAAGGACTAAAATAAGATAATTAGATATGATCAAATGACAGATCTCACTCAGTTAAAAGAGATCCCTCCTCAACCTTCCCATCCTGACCCTCCTACCCCCATGTAGGTGTATAGATAGACATGAGTGGCGCCCCCTA
The DNA here is from genome assembly GCF_020615455.1 of Coregonus clupeaformis. Lineage (NCBI taxonomy): Eukaryota > Metazoa > Chordata > Actinopteri > Salmoniformes > Salmonidae > Coregonus > Coregonus clupeaformis. The sequence continues at coordinate 3,277,290 of NW_025533456.1, forward strand.
TGGGAGAGAAGGACCACCCCTACCCGACACTCACCGTCCTCGGTGGGCACGTAGACGTTGAGGTAGAGGCAGTCCTCGCTCTGGTTCTGGATGTAGCCGGCTGCCACATCCAGGTTGTCTGTGAACCACACCGGCAGCATGATCTCCGGCAGCACGCCATGCACGTTCTGCGGGCACACCGGGGCGAATGCAGTGGCGTTGCGGATCTCCTGCCAAGAGCCCGGCGCCTCGGGCGGCTGAAAGCGGCGGTCTCCGATGGGCGCGGTGGCGTAGGGCACGCCCAGGTACTGCTCCACTGGCCCCAAGATCTCGTTGTTCAGGTCCTTTTTGAGCCCTCGCAGCTTGCCGTAGTTGGTGGTCACCATGGGCAGCTTGTTGGCGGGGTCCATCTTCTGGCAGGAGGTCAGAGAGAGGCGGAGAGCCAGGCCCAACAGCCAGACTAGACAGGTGTCGGCCATGTTGCAGCGGGGGCGGGGACTAAAGCCGAGACCCCGCCCACTTGGCTTACACAGGGATAGAGGGAAAAGATACATGACTGATAGCTATAAACTGCACCTCCAACTAAACGATTATCGTCCGTCTATGTCTGGGTTCCAAAGAGGACTCAATGTTCATGAAGATATAGAATATTGGAGAGAAAAGGGATAGCAATAGAAAGAGAGAGTTTACGAAAGAAGAAGTGGACCCTCAAAAAGGGGGGAGGTCTGGAGCAAGGGAGTGAGTACAGGAGGATGGGTGGAGGAGGAGTGGAGTGGCGAGGGGGGTGCGGTGTAAATCAGGGGGGCTGGAGGGGTCGGGGGTTAGGGGGAGACCAGGCGGTATTTAGAAGGTGTGGTTGTGGTCAGTGTTGGTGCTCTACGATCGCGGTCGAGAACGGTTCCACGGTCAGAACTCTGTTACGTTCCATCCTCCTGTACGGTCCTCATCACGTTCGATGTCTGCGGTCACAGTTCCTGGTCAACTGTCGCCGTCACAAACTGACCCTGCAGAAGAGAGGGGGGAGAGAAGAGGGGGGAGAGAATGGAGGGAGGTGGGAGAGAGGGGAGAGGAAAGAGGAGAAAATAACAGATTAAGGATTACTTTTGAACACACATGATATCACAGATGGCCTACCAATCAGTACAACCCATCATTCATGTCTGTATTGCTATATGTGAATTTCTAGCAAATGACCAGTGAGTCATATAGTGTATTGGGAATGAAAATCTAAATCAATATCACTGTAGTTCTCCCGAGTGGCGCAGTGGTCTACTAGAGATCCTGGTTCGAATCCAGGCTCTGTCGTAGCCGGCCGCGACCGGGAGACCCATGGGGTGGCGCGCAATTGGCCCAGCATCGTCCAGGGTAGGGGAAGAAATGGCCGGCAGGGCGTTTGCAACGCCAGGGTTGTGGGTTCGATTCCCACAGGGGGTATGAAAAAATAATGGAAAATAATGGGGGAAAAAATGGATAAGAGCGTCTGCTAAATGACTAAAATGTCAAATGTAAAATGTCAATATCTTCTCTGACTTATTTCACCCATAAGAACAACCCCTACACATTGTGACAGCTCCATTACGTCTATGTAGGGATTCATCATCATCATCAGAGTTCCAAAGATGACTAATTAAAGTATAGACATAATCATATCGCTTATCCAAGCCATCTATGATCATTGCTGATCCATCCTTAGTCCTTATTATGGGCTGTAATCACCATGGAGACGCTATTGATGCCTCAATAGTTATAGATATTAATTTACTATTGGGCAGCTGTGGCAGAGCTGACACACACACACACACACACGCGCACACACTCAGAAGGATGCACGCTCGGACACACACACACACATGCCCTAACACACACATACACACGCGCACACACACACAGGATACTGGATTAGACCGGTCTTTCACTGACCATAAGGGTCAAAGGTCACCAGTGGCTGTCTATAAGCAGCTTAGAGAAGCTTCCGGATGCTTTGGATCCCAGCTGCGGTGTGCAAACACAAACACACACACACATCAATAAGTATATACACACATGGGAATGCACCAAACTGCGAACGCATATTGAGTGAGAGAGAGAGAGAGAGGGAGAGAGAGCTGGAGAGAGAGGGAGAGAGAGAGAGAGAGAGATTTGTCTCTTATATTCCAGTAGCATTGCTTCTCTCTCTCTCTCTCCGCCCCATCATTAATGTTACTGTAGGGTAATCAGCAGTCGGAGTATTAAGCTGTACTCCTAGATTGCATACCAAATGGCACCCTATTCCCTATATAGTGCACTACTTTTGAACAGAGCCCATAGGGTTCTGATCAAAAGTACTGCACTATGCAGGGATTAGGATAGCATTTGGAACACAACCTTAGTCCCTCCAGTTTGTCCCTTGTTATTATGTTATCGCCATCCCATAATTGCTCCATTTAATGTCCTCATTAACTGTATTATTGCTTCGGCTGTCTGGGTTTGCTTTTTGCCATTAAAACTATTTGAATTTGAAATTGAGGGAGAGGAGATGGTGAGTTAATATGGAAGTTGTGTTCTGAAGGGGGGATTCATTTAAACACCGATAGGCTGATGCAAATAATAAGGTGAGTCGGTTATGTGAAAAAAAGACTATTTCTTTGGTTCAAGGAAATGATACTGTATTTTAGCTCAGTTTATGCAGTTTGGGGTAGAAAAGGGTTGCGGATATGATGTGCCTTGTAAAGCTAGCGTGACTGTGGGGTGTGTAATTGGAATACAGTGTCCCGCCTGTTAGATTTCTTGTTCCCACTTTATTGTACATTCCATCCTGTTATGTTTCTGTCTGTTTCTATTGCTCACTCGTCTGTCCTTTCTCTCTCTCTTCTTCTTTCTGCATTCCTGTTATTTTCTCTCCCAACCCCCTGTCTTTATCCAAGGCTTTTAGCCCCTAGAGTGTGCATGCATGTGTGATTTTGAGTACACACTTTCCAGTGTGTATGCCTGCATTCTTATACTGTATGTGTGTGTATATACATTTTCCAGTGTGTGTGTGTGGTGGGGTGTGTGGTGGGGGGTGGGTGGGGGGGGGGTCTATAGTCTCTGTGTGGTTTCTCTTCTCCTAATTAAACCTCAGAGAGAGGAGAGGAGACACCAGAGAAACCCTACCCACGCACCCAATATCCCAATAACACACCAGGCCACAGCACATTAAACTTTCATGCTCAAAAACACATAAAAGAGGCCAAGAGAGGAAGCTTCATACTGATCTCAAGGCACACTGGAGAGGGTTGGAATCGCCTTGACGACAATAACCATGGCACACTGTTAAACTGATCTCAGATCAGGAAGTTATAGCAAAGAGAGGATAAATCCATTGAGTGTTAATAGGGAACTGATCTCAAGTCATATCGTAATTACCTAAGGACAAGGACTTCGTAACCCTGCTAAACTGATCTAAGATCAGTGTAATAATGGTCAAGGTGACCTCCAGGGTGGAGGACACAGAGGCTCAGCTGGATCTCTCTGGCCCAGATCAACACTCCATCCTAGGGCTTGGTGAGAGGATGATCCAGGTTGGACATCAGGGTACTGGCAGATGTTAGGCTGCCTGAGGGACAGCCAGGTTTCAGGGCCCGTCTGAGAGGCTTCTAATTGGATAATTGTTTCAATTAAGGAGCCTAATTGGCCAAGCTAGCATTGCCGGGGGGTTGCCAAGTAGCAGCAGGGGGAAAGAGCCAGGGATGGCAATATTCCAACATTAGAGATGTCACACCAGGGGGACATTATTTTGTTAGGTAGGTCCCACTTGAATACACTTGCACGCACACACACACACACACTCATACATGATTCATGTGAGGGAACACAACATCAGAATAGTATTTTCTCCTGTCCTAGGGGGAACACAACATTGACTTGGTGTTGGCAAGCCACCAGTATGAAAATAAAAGCATTTATATTTGTCACCCTGTCTCTGTGTCTACTCCCCCTCATCTGAATCTGGCTTCACACACACAGTCCAGTACGGACAATCTTAGACTTACAGGTCAACGGCAAGTTCTATAGAAAGATACTTGTTTATAATTAAAAGCCAGTGCATGTTTCAGTATCAACTGGGCCCGGGTGCTTTTGTCTTTTGCTGGGTAATGGTTTACCTAACCACTTGGTCTCTATAGGCCTTGCTTATCTGACAGAGGTACGACTGGCGACAGCTTGGTTCCTCTGTAACTTTGTTAGTGGACTCTCAGAGACCCTCATCCTACTAATGGGAGATAATGACTTAGCCAACCAGGGCGACAGAGTGTGTGTGTGTCTGTGCGAGTGTGGATCCAGAAAGCAGCCCAGTGAGCCATCGTGGAAGCAGGGGAGATATCTGGGGATACGATGGGTGTGTGTCTGTGTGTGCGTGCGTGCGTGTGTGAAGTGCCCTCTTCGACAACACCAATCAATTACCTCTATTAAACCCTCAGTGAACAAAATGGAGGAACAGCCAGAAAAAAAAACTATTTTAAACCCCCCTGTGGTGGAGAGGTACAACTCTAAATCTAGGTGGATGCTGCCGAGATCACAGTGGTAAAAGAGAAGAGTGAAAAAGAGGAACACATGGTATATTTGGAGAATTACTTTGATGGACACTGTGTTTTATCCCTTCATTCCTCCAGCCCTCCACTCTTTCATCCCTCCTTCCATCTCATCACGACTCCCAAAGGCTTTAGAGTTTTCAGTTCTAAATCAGTTGACCGTGTGGAGACGGTGTGGCTACCTGTGTTTGTGTGTGTGTGTTTGGTCTAAGCGTTGGGGAGGTAAATCTGAAGCCTTGACGGTGGAAGACTGTGATTGAGGGAGCAGATTATCCCTTTTGTCTCTGCGACCCAATCTGACCCCTCCTGTGACAGGAGGACTGCTCGGCATTCTGGGAGGCGGGGCGGATGGTCGGTCGGTCACCGTGGTGACAGCTCAAGACAGAGAGTGGCCATGCCAACGAGCAGGTCAGCAGCAGTTCACACCACTGTCACTATAACTGGCTCCCTCCTTTATTTATTTCTTTTATTTTATGGTATCATCCCCCCATCACCGCCTCTCTATCTCTCTGTCTGTCCGCCAGGGAGTAAGAGAGGTACGAGTTGACCAAGAGTTCAGTGGGAAAGTCAACGAAGGAGGGAGGGGGAGAGAGAAAGAGAGAGAATAGAGAGAGAAAGAGAAAGAAGAGTGAGAGAAAGAGAGAGAAAGAGAGAGAATAGAGAGAGAAATAGAAGGAGAGGAAAAGAGTCTGAAGAGACAGCAATCAGATGCCGCCATATCTCTCATTCAGACCTGATGATTTGTTTGCAAACTTGACCTTTTTTTCTCTCTCTCTCTCTTTCTCTCTCTTTCTTTCTCTCTCCCTCTCCCTTTCTCTCTCTTTCTCCAGCTGCTTACAGACAACAATAGTGCTTGGCTGGCTACTGCCTAACTACTCACCACCCAGTTACTATCTATTATCACTATTATCTGTGTGTGTCAATGTGTGTGTGTGTGTGTGTGTGTATGTAATATTCATTCACTGTTGATTTTCCCCAAATAAAATACTCTCTGCAAGAATGGCCTGAGAGAGAGAGAGAGAGAGAGAGAGAGAGAACAGAGAACAGAAGTGATTAATGAGAGCAGAATGAGGGTTGGTGGGAGTATTGTAGACAGCTACACACACACACTTCAACACTTCACTTCAGGGAGGAGGGCTCAGAGTTTTCAGACCAACAGAGCACAAAATTGGAAACAATATGACGGTAAGAGTTAAAAGCAAATATTTAGAGGGTTTTAATTTGTGTGAGAGCATGGTTTCTGCCGACGGTCAGAGGCTCTGGGTCTAGCTCTAAGGAGCATGGAGGAGACTGGACACTCATTAGCCAGCTACTGGGTAGATGAATCACTGTCTGACAGACAGAGAGGGGTTGTGTTCCTAACGGCACCCTATTCCCTAGTGCAATACTTTTGACAATAGCCTTTTGGAGAGAGAGAGAGAGAGAGAGAGAGAGAGAGAGAGAGAGAGAGAGAGAGAGAGAGAGAGAGAGAGAGAGAGAGAGAGAGAGAGAGAGAGAGAGAGAGAGAGAGAGAGAGAGAGAGAGAGAGAGAGAGAGAGAGAGAGAGAGAGAGAGAGAGAGAGAGAGACAGGGAGACAGGGAGACAGGGAGACAAGGTCCACATACTCTGCTTGTCTTGTTTTGTCTTGTCTGTCTACACACACACGCCCATACACCTGATACACACAGACAGACAGACAGACAGACAGCAAAACAGATGCACCCACACTGGATATATCTGATACACACAGGGGCAAAGGATAGAGAGATACAACAGATAACATGGAGGTCTACAGGTATATAACAGCTATATTGTGTATGTGATCCTGTGTGTATATGTGTGTGTACTCCTGTGTGTATATGTGTGTGTGTGTGTGTGTGTGTCTTCCCAAGTGTGCGTGCCACTCACTAGTGCCTGGGCGGGTGGTAGTGCGTCACAGCCAGCCCCAGCGTTGTTCTCTGACTGCCATTCTGTCTGTCTGAGTCCCAAGACAGCCTGCCTGACTGACTCCTCTAGAAATCAGCTGGGGCTAATCACACTCACACACACTCTAATCGCACTCACACACCCCAGCTAGCACATTTGGTTCCTTAGAAGTTGTGGGAACGTACATTTTTGGTTTCCCATTGGTACTGGCAACGAAGCCATACGTTTCCTGATTGGTAAAACTGACATTTTTTTAAGCGTTCTGAGAAACAAAGTGAACATTTTGCCTGTTCTGGGAACGTTCATTTTTTGATTGCAGAGAGGTTCTGAGAACATTTTCCTTGGAGGTTTTATTAACGTTATGAGAATGGAAATTATAGGTTATTTGGATGTTTTTGAATAACTTCCTTCAAACATTCACTGAATGTTTCAATAAGACTTTTAATAACACTGCTAGTTTAGTTGGGGTTAACTGTTTTGAACTCCAAGCACACATGGAAATTCATTTGCTGAGGCATTAATCATGCAAAAACAGTTATTTTTTATTGTGGCATGGCATCAGTGAGATTTCTATTCTCTATCCATATAATTAGTCCACTGCGCCACCAGGATGGAGCTAGCATGCCATGTTTTTTCTTTACTCATACAAAGCTGTTCATTTTAGTCTATTCAAACAGACCTCATTCCAAAGGAAACATGCACTCATTAAGAGCACACTTAACAAGGTAGAGGATAGAGAGTGTTTTGTTGATGCTGAGAACGGAATGTACATGTTTTTAAATAACATTCTTAAAACATTATTTGAAACTTACAAAAGTTTTCTGGTCGTTTTTCTGGAATGTTTTCTTAACGTTCTTGGAAACATGTTAGAACCTGCCTTTAAATAGAACCACGGGGAAACCTGTAGGAAACGTTATGCAAAAGTACTGAAATTCCCACAGAAGAATGTTATTTCTTAACGTTCTATGAACTATTTGAGAACGTTCCTAATGTCAAACCAGTTGGAGAACATTCCTAGAACATTACCAAAATGGTAATTAAATGTAACCATGTTTCAACTTTTAGGAAACGTTCTGTTAAAGTAATGAAATAACAAGAAAATAATGTTTTCTGTTAAGTTCCTTAAATGTGCTGAGAATGTGCAAAGCCAAGCAACTATCCTGTACCATTCCCAGGAAGTTGTGGGAAGGTTGTATGCAAAATAAGCATAGGACAACCACCCTCTCACTAAGCGCTAAGAAACATATGGTTCTCAGAACGTTATGTGCTAGCTGGGCCAGGAGAGGCTGAGGATGACACCGCTTAAGGCCAGGAGAAGAGCTGCTCAATAGGGTAGAGGACACGGCCAAGGGCCCTGGGTTTTGGGTGGTTACTGTTATAGTACTACAAGAGATGGGTGCTATTAAAATAGATGATTAAAGTGATTATAGATATCTTACTATCTCACTATATGTGTTTGACTTTGCCTCAGACTACCAGTGGTTATGAGCTGGAGTTCTCATACTTACCTTTTAAAACATGCCCTTATGGTGCATATCATTTAACATTTTACTGCAGTGGGCTAAATCAGGGTCACACAGAGTGTTTCTTGGTAGTCTTAAACAAATCTACTTTGAAAGTATACACCTCACACACATGGTTGTAGGCATACGACCTGGCCAAGGCTTTTGACTCTGTCAATCACCACATTCTTATTGGCAGACTATTTAGCCTTGGTTTCTCAAATGACTGCCTCGCCCGGTTCACCAACTACTTCTCAGATAGAGTTCAATGTGTCAAATCAGAGGGCCTGTTGTCTGGACCTCTGGCAGTCTCTATGGGGGTGCCAAAGGGTTCAATTCTCAGGCTGACTCTATTCTCTGTGTATATCAATGTCGCTCTTGCTGCTGGTGACTCTCAGATCCACCTCTACGCAGACGACACCATTTTGTATACATCTGGCCCTTCACTGGACACTGTGTTAACAAACCTCCAAACGAGCTTCAATGTCATACAACACTCCTTCCGTGGCCTCCAACTGCTCTTAAACAATCGAACGCTGCTTGCACCCGCCCGCCTGACTAGAATCACTACTCTCGGCGGATCTGACTTAGTATATGTGGACAACTACAAATACCTAGGTGTCTGGTTAGACCGTAAACTCTCCTTCCAGACTCACATTAAGCATCTCCAATCCAAAGTTAAATCTGGAATCGGCTTCCTATTTCGCAACAAAGCCTCGTTCACTAATGCTGCTAAACATGCCCTCGTAAAACTGACTATCCTACCGATCCTTGACTTCGGCGATGTAATTTACAAAATCGCTTCCAACACTCTACTCAGCAAATTGGATGTAGTCTATCACAGTGCCATCCGTTTTGTCACCAAAGCCCCATATACTACCCACCATTGTGACCTGTATGCTCTCGTTGGCTGGCCCTCACTACATATTCGTCGCCAAACCCACTGGCTCCAGGTCATCTATAAATCACTTCTAGGCAAATCCCCGCCTTATCTTAGATCATTGGTCACCATAGCAACACCCACCCGTAGTATGCGTTCCAGCAGGTATATCTCACTGGTCATCCCCAAAGGCAACACCTCCTTTGGCCGCCATTCCTTCCAGTTCTCTGCTGCAAATGAATGGAACGAACTGCAAAAATCTCTGAAGCTGGAGACACTTATCTCCCTCACTAACTTTAAGCATCAGTTGTCAGAGCAGCTTACCGATCACTGCACCTGTACACAGCCCATCTGTAATTAGCCCACCCAACTACCTCATCCCCATATTGTTATTTACATTGTTATTTATTTTGCTCATTTGCACCCCAGTATCTCTATTTGCACATTAATTTAATTTTTCATTTTCGTCATTTAGCAGACGCTCTTATCCAGAGCGACTTACAAATTGGTGCATTCACCTTATGATAGCCAGTGGGACAACCACTTTACAATATTTTTTGATTTTTGGGGGGGTGGGGTAAGGGGGGGTAGAAGGATTACTTTATCCTATCCCAGGTATTCCTTAAAATGTGCACATCATCTTCTGCACATCTATCATTCCAGTGTTAATACTAAATTGTAATTATTTTGCACTATGGCCTATTTATTGCCTTACCTCCATAACTTACTACATTTGCACACACTGTATATAGATTTTCTATTGTGTTATTGACTGTACGTTTTGTTTATTCCATATGTAACTCTGTGTTTTTCCGCACTGCTTTGCTTTATCTTGGCCAGGTCGCAGTTGTAAATGAGAACTTGTTCTCAACTGGCTTACCTGGTTAAATAAAGGTTAAATAAAAAATAAATAAAAAACACCTGTACCATGTCAGATATAGAGTTGAAATGTATTCAATTTTGAGTTTGCAATATTACACGTTATATACTGTACATCACAGAAGACTGAAATATAACAAAACCATTTGACATAGAAACACCAGACTTTCTGCTTATAATTTTTTTTTATGTTTATTAATTGTGAAATTATGACAAATATTAATAACATTCCACCCATGAGGCCACTAGAGGGAGATTTGGTCACTTGACTACAGGAAAGGGCTACAGCTTAAATCTGCATACAGTGAAACAGCGCCACTGTTCGTCCCAGCGCATTTGTTATTGTTTTGTTTTGTTGATGAAACAGAGGAGCGGAGCATCCAGCATTGTGTAAAATAATATTTTCAGCACACACTCTGCTGTTCTATTGCGCATGTAATATGCAATGATGTCAAAGGGGGAAAAAACTGTGTTTGTTGTTTGAAGTAACTTCTTTGTTGTTGTAATATCGCAAACGGACGTGGCAGTTTCACCAAGTACGGACTCCAGATTTTAAATTCTACATTTACTTTGAGTTAGATTGAATTGACTGAGTTCAATTGACTGAGCTGGAATGACCCTGAGCCTAACATTAGCTCCAAGCAGCCATCAGTCAGTCAGCAGTATGTTATCATTGGAAGTGAACATTACCAGGCAGACATATGGAGCATATGGTGAGGACCTGCTGGGCTGTGGCCCCAGGGCAGTAGAAAGAAGGCTGGGGGGACTGGGGCCGGTGAGGGGCCACTGGTACTGGAGGCCCTGGGGCAGACTGGGGTAGAGTGGGAGCGCAGATCAGGCTGGGGACAAGGCACTGGAGGGCATAGGGGAAGATATGGAGAGAGGGAGGGTGCAGAAACATGGTGGTTGAACTCTGACTCGGAGGGAGGGAGGGAGGGAGGGAGGGAGGGAGGGAGGGAGGGAGGGAGATTTCACCCAGATGGGTTGCATGACACATGCAATTGTATCAGAATGTTACGTGATCAGCAATATTGTTGTTGTTGATGTTTGATTTACCCCTAAATCAGTGATGCTGATTAGGGTAAAATATTTTTCCAGCATTCTACAAATGTTCCATCCCGATGAATAAATCACTTTTCTCCCAGGTAACCAGGTATTTCTCACCCAAACCGGAATTGTCATTCTAAAGCATATAAAGCATATTAATATCTGGATTTGATTAAAGCTTTGATCAGTATGAACATTTAAAATGTATGCTACCTGAGACTGATGAGACAAACATTAAATACATTTTATGAGCCCAAACCCCAAAAAGCCCAAATGATTGTGCCATTATCCAATACATAGCCTATGATGTACAGTGCATTCAGAAATTATTCATGAAATGTTTGCAAATGTATTACAAATTAAAAATAGAAATATCTTATTTACATAAGTTTTCAAACCCTTTCCTATGACACTCGAAATTGAGCTCAGAGGCATTCTGTTTCCATTGATCATCCTACAACTTGATTGGAGTCCACCTGTGGTAAATTCAATTGATTGGACATGATTTGGAAAGGCACACACCTGTCTATATAAGGTCCCACAGTTGACAGTGCATGTCAGAGCAAAAACCAAGCCATGAGGTCGAAGGAATTGTCCTGTATCATTCTTAAATGGAAGAAGTTTGGAACCACCAAGACCACCCTGGCCACCCTGCCAAACTGAACAATCAGGGGAGAAGGGTCTTGATCAGGGGGGAGACTAAGAACCCGACGGTCACTCTGACAGAGCTCCAGAGTTCCTCTGTGGAGATGGGAGAACCTTCCAGAAGGACAACCATCTCTGCAGCACTCCACCAATCAGGCCTTTATGGTAGAGTGGCCAGACGGAAGCCACTCCTCAGTAAAAGGTACATGACAGCCCGCTTGGAGTTTGCCTAAAGGCACCTAAAGGACTCTCAGACCATGAGAAACAAGATTCTGAATGCCAAGTGTCACATCTGGAGGAAACCTGGCACCATCCCTACGGTGAAGCATGGTGGATGTTTTTCAGCGGCAGGGATTGGGAGACTAGTCAGGATCGAGGGAAAGATGAATGGAGCAAAGTACAGAGAGATCCTTGATGAAAACCTGCTCCAGAGCGCTCAGGACCTCAGACTGGGGTGAAGGTTCACCTTCCAACAGGACAACGACCCTAAGCACACAGCCAAGAGAACGCAGGAGTGGCTTCGGGACAAGTCTCTGAATGACCTTGAGTGGCCCAGCCAGAGCCCGGACTTGAACCCGATCGAACATCTCTGGAGAGACCTGAAAATAGCTGTGCAGCGACGCTCCCCATCCAACCTGACAGAGCTTGAGAGGATCTGCAGAGAAGAATGGGGAAAACTCCCCGAATACAGGTGTGCCAAGCTTGTAGCATCATACCCAAGAAGACTCAAGGTTGTAATCACTGCCAAAAGTGCTTCAACAAAGTACTGAGCAAAGGGTGTGAATACTTATGTACATGTGACATTTTTAATACATTTGCAAACATTTCTAAAAACCTGTTTTTGCTTTGTCATTATGGGGTATTGTGTGTAGATTGGTGTGGGGGAAAAAAACAATTGAATAAATGTTAGAATAAGGCTGTAACGTAACAAAATGTGGAAAAAGTCAAGGGGTCTGAATACTTTTCGAATGCACTGTATAGGCTACTGCACATTGCGCACGACAGAAAAACATAAAAGCCCATAGATGTAGCTAGCTATATGCTCTCTTAGGGAAATACATGAAACTAGCTCCAGTAGACTAATCTTTTTGTACTGTCCTGTATTGTATTATATGGACTGAAATTATGCACTACTTTCAAACCATGAAGCTGGGAGAGAATATTTTTTATTTATTTTTTTACCTTTATTTAACTAGGCAAGTCAGTTAAGAACAAATTCTTATTTAGAATGACAGCCTACACCGGCCAAACCCGGACGACGCTGGGCCAATTGTGCACCACCCTATGGCTGGGAGAGAATATGCGATACTGGTGCAGGCCAACAAAGTTACAATTATAGGCTAGCAAATTTTTTGGGGGAAATATAATAGGGCTATTTTACATTTACAGTGGGGAAAAAAAGTATTTAGTCAGCCACCAATTGTGCAAGTTCTCCCACTTAAAAAGATGAGAGAGGCCTGTAATTTTCATCATAGGTACACGTCAACTATGACAGACAAAATGAGAAAAGAAATTCCAGAAAATCACATTGTAGGATTTTTTATGAATTTATTTGCAAATTATGGTGGAAAATAAGTATTTGGTCAATAACAAAAGTTTCTCAATACTTTGTTATATACCCTTTGTTGGCAATGACACAGGTCAAACGTTTTCTGTAAGTCTTCACAAGGTTTTCACACACTGTTGCTGGTATTTTGGCCCATTCCTCCATGCAGATCTCCTCTAGAGCAGTGATGTTTTGGGGCTGTCGCTGGGCAACACGGATTTTCAACTCCCCTCCAAAGATTTTCTATGGGGTTGAGATCTGGAGACTGGCTAGGCCACTCCAGGACCTTGAAATGCTTCTTACGAAGCCACTCCTTCGTTGCCCGGGCGGTGTGTGTGGGATCATTGTCATGCTGAAAGACCCAGCCACGTTTCATCTTCAATGCCCTTGCTGATGGAAGGAGGTTTTCACTCAAAATCTCACGATACATGGCCCCATTCATTCTTTCCTTTACACGGATCAGTCGTCCTGGTCCCTTTGCAGAAAAACAGCCCCAAAGCATGATGTTTCCACACCCATGCTTCACAGTAGGTATGGTGTTCTTTGGATGCAACTCAGCATTCGTTGTACTCCAAACACGACGAGTTGAGTTTTTACCAAAAAGTTCTATTTTGGTTTCATCTGACCATATGACATTCTCCCCAATCCTCTTCTGGATCATCCAAATGCACTCTAGCAAACTTCAGACGGGCGTGGACATGTACTGGCTTAAGCAGGGGGACACAGCAGGATTTGAGTCCCTGGCGGCGTAGTGTGTTACTGATGGTAGGCTTTGTTACTTTGGTCCCAGCTCTCTGCAGGTCATTCACTAGGTCCCCCCGTGTGGTTCTGGGATTTTTGCTCACCGTTCTTGTGATCATTTTGACCCCACGGGGTGAGATCTTGCGTGGAGCCCCAGATCGAGGGAGATTATCAGTGGTGTTGTATGTCTTCCATTTCCTAATAATTGCTCCCACAGTTGATTTCTTCAAACCAAGCTGCTTACCTATTGCAGATTCAGTCTTCCCAGCCTGGTGCAGGTCTACAATTTTGTTTCTGGTGTCCTTTGACAGCTCTTTGGTCTTGGCCATAGTGGAGTTTGGAGTGTGACTGTTTGAGGTTGTGGACAGGTGTATTTTATATTGATAACAAGTTCAAACAGGTGCCATTAATACAGGTAACGAGGGGAGGACAGAGGAGCCTCTTAAAGAAGAAGTTACAGGTCTGTGAGAGCCAGAAATCTTGCTTGTTTGTAGGTGACCAAATACTTATTTTCCACCATAATTTGCAAATAAATTCATTAAAAATCCTACAATGTGATTTTCTGGATTTTCTTATCTCATTTTGTCTGTCATAGTTGATGTGTACCTATGATGAAAATTACAGGCCTCTCTCATCTTTTTAAGTGGGAGAACTTGCACAATTGGTGGCTGACTAAATACTTTTTTTCCCCACTGTATATAACTAGCAGGCTGACACATATATACACTGCTCAAAAAAATAAAGGGAACACTTAAATAACACAATGTAACTCCAAGTCAATCACACTTCTGTGAAATCAAACTGTCCACTTAGGAAGCAACACTGATTGACAATAAATGTCACATGCTATTGTGCAAATGGAATAGACAACAGGTGGAAATTATAGGCAATTAGCAAGACACCCCCAATAAAGAAGTGGTTCTGCAGGTGGTGACCACAGACCACTTCTCAGTTCCTATGCTTCCTGGCTGATGTTTTGGTCACTTTTGAATGCTGGCGGTGCTTTCACTCTAGTGGTAGCATGAGACGGAGTCTACAACCCACACAAGTGGCTCAGGTAGTGCAGCTCATCCATGATGGTACATCAATGCGAGCTGTGGCAAGAAGGTTTGCTGTGTCTGTCAGCGTAGTGTCCAGAGCATGGAGGCGCTACCAGGAGACAGGCCAGTACATCAGGAGACGTGGAGGAGGCCGTAGGAGGGCAACAACCCAGCAGCAGGACCGCTACCTCCGCCTTTGTGCAAGGAGGAGCAGGAGGAGCACTGCCAGAGCCCTGCAAAATGACCTCCAGCAGGCCACAAATGTGCACATGTCTGCTCAAACGGTCAGAAACAGACTCCATGAGGGTGGTATGAGGGCCCGACGTCCACAGGTGGGGGTTGTGCTTACAGCCCAACACCGTGCAGGACGTTTGGCATTTGCCAGAGAACACCAAGATTGGCAAATTCGCCACTGGCGCCCTGTGCTCTTCACAGATGAAAGCAGGTTCACACTGAGCACATGTGACAGACGTGACAGAGTCTGGAGACGCCGTGGAGAACGTTCTGCTGCCTGCAACATCCTCCAGCATGATCGGTTTGGCGGTGGGTCAGTCATGGTGTGGGGTGGCATTTCTTTGGGGGGGCCGCACAGCCCTCCATGTGCTCGCCAGAGGTAGCCTGACTGCCATTAGGTACCGAGATGAGATCCTCAGACCCCTTGTGAGACCATATGCTGGTGCGGTTGGCCCTGGGTTCCTCCTAATGCAAGACAATGCTAGACCTCATGTGGCTGGAGTGTGTCAGCAGTTCCTGCAAGAGGAAGGCATTGATGCTATGGACTGGACCGCCCGTTCCCCAGACCTGAATCCAATTGAGCACATCTGGGACATCATGTCTCGCTCCATCCACCAACGCCACGTTGCACCACAGACTGTCCAGGAGTTGGCGGATGCTTTAGTCCAGGTCTGGGAGGAGATCCTCAGGAGACCATCCGCCACCTCATCAGGAGCATGCCCAGGCGTTGTAGGGAGGTCATACAGGCACGTGGAGGCCACACACACTACTGAGCCTCATTTTGACTTGTTTTAAGGACATTACATCAAAGTTGGATCAGCCTGTAGTGTGGTTTTCCACTTTAATTTTGAGGGTGACTCCAAATCCAGACCTCCATGGGTTGATACATTTGATTTCCATTGATCATTTTTGTGTGATTTTGTTGTCAGCACATTCAACTATGTAAAGAAAAAAGTATTTAATAAGATTATTTCATTCATTCAGATCTAGGATGTGTTGTTTAAGTGTTCCCTTTATTTTTTTGAGCAGTGTACCTTTCATAATATTTCCCCTAATGTTGTGCGTATTAGCCTACCTCCTCTTTCTCTCTCTAGTGTTGCTTCAGTCCTTCCTTGCTTTCAACAGTTAAATGAACTAAGTTTTGTTGTCCTTATCTTCATCATTATAATGACATGCTTGAATAACATAGGACTAGAATAAGTTGCAGAAGGCTTTTACTTTTCTTCACGAACATTGAATGGTTATGGGTTTGAATATATCTGCTATAGCCTACCGCCATTGTGTGTTTTCTCTTCTTTCAAACTCCCCATGAGTTCTATTGGCTGCTGTATTTCATATTCAGTAAACAAGAGCTTGCATGCCTCTTCGATTAGTATATTAGTATAAGAAATGCACCAAAAAAAATCCAGCAAGCTATTCTAGTCTAGCTTTTCCAGGGACTCCAAGAGTTAAGGAGCAATTTTTAAGCAGAGATGCCAGCGGAGCGCAGGTGCGTGTTGTGCAAGAGACAGAGGCTATAAGTTAGAAGTTTACATCATCCATTAACAAAATTTAAGGCTAATACCCTATTTAACTTATTACCTGAAAGAGGTAGGGTAGGACTCTATCTACTGTTATATATATATATATATATATATATATACTGAGTGTAGCAAACATTAAGAACCCCTGCTGAACAGGTGAATCCAGGTGAAAGCTATGATCCCTTATTGATGTCACTTGTTAAATCCACTTCAATCAGTGTAGATGAAGGGGTGGAGACAGGTTAAATAAAGATTTTTAATCTTGAGACAATTGAGAAATGGAATGTGTATGTGTGCCATTCAGAGGGCGAATGACAAGACATAAGATTTAAGTGCCTTTGAACGGGGTATAGTAGTAGGTGCCAGGCGCACCAGTTTGAGTATGTCAAGAACTGTAACGCTGCTGGGTTTTTCACGCTCAACAGTTTCCCTTGTGTGTCAAGAATGGTCCACCACCCAAAGGATATCCAGCCAACTTGGCACAACTGTGGGAAGCATTGGAGTCAACATGGGCCAGCATCCCTGTGGAACGTTTCGAAACCTTGTAGAGTCCATGCCCCAACGAATTAAGGCTGTTCTGAGGGCAAAAGGGGGTGCATCTCAATATTAACTCAATGTTCCTAATGTTTTGTATACTCAGTGTATATTTAAGTGATAATGCCCGAAAAGCCGGTGTTTGGAGGATATATGACACGGGCGTTGTTAGCAAGCTGGCAAACCGTACCAATATATCCTCCAAACACTGGCTTCAAGGGCATTATCACATTTATACAACGGGTTACCAACATATTCAAATAATGATTGACATGTTTTCATTAAAAACATTATTTTGATGAATTTATTCATACTATTTCATCCTTCCACAAGATATCGTCCCGACACAAATCTAGGGTTGCTACCCAAGCCGGCTGGTTGTTTGTTCTATCAGTTCGGTTGCCAGAGACGCGACCCAGTCGTTTAGTCTTTTTGTTCTGTATCTATGGACACGACCCAGTCGTTCGTTTTAAATGTTGCCATACTGGCTGGCAACGTTCTGATCCCTTTCTTGCTAGCTAGCCAACTACGGCTAATTTAAAGTCACATCAAAAAGTATAACAACAGTAGCTGCATTTGCATTTGTTTAAGCTGTTTACTAGTGACATTTATTTGGACACATCCATAACAATGAGCTAATGAGGTGCGATTTTGCCTTGCATAGAAAATGTGCTCACTTGTCAGGACACTGTTGTTCAGAGGAGCTAGCCAACAACACAACTAACACAATCACTTCAAACTGAAGTTGGAAAGACTGAAAACTAGCTGCACTTCATTTCGTTTTACCTTTTTCCAATTGACATTTCTTTGTATTTATCCATAAAAAGAATGCCAGCTGATTCATGATTTCGACTGACTGAGAAACGCTGCCTGCCTGTCTGTCTCGTCCCGACTCCCGACACGTTCATTACTATGGGACAGCTGGAGATCGAGTTTGAATATTGAAACAATGTTGCAAATGTCGGAGAGACAGACAGCAAGGTTTATACAAATCTCTGCTGTTGAAAACGAAATGTTAGTCTAAAAGAAATGTGCGATAATGTCTAGATGCTCTTTATAGTGGAGATCAAGTTTATAAATTGCCTGGCTGGGCTGATGAGACAGTGGATTGCGCAGTCATATGGACCAGAGTAAATAGGCATTTTAACGTCATAGATTTAGCCGGTGGTACTTGTGGAATAGACGGGCTGGAATGCAGTTTTAACCAATCAGCATTTTCTGCAAAAATGATAGTACAGAATTCTTGCCACCAACAAAATGTTGAATATTTGGGGCATAAAATCATCGCAGCGCTGCAGATTTTGTTGTGAGGATACAGAATCAATAAACCATTTGTTTTGGTATTGCCCTCAGGTAGCCTGTTTCTGGTCTCTGGTTTAGGAATGGCTGAAAAAACATAACAATCTAAAATTGACCCTAGAAATAGCATTGTTGGGAGATCTGGATGTCAGCTTCCTGCTTCCCCTGTTTGTCTCCTGGCCTCTAGAGGTCAGCTGTGTTCCCCTTTGCCTTAGTTCTTCCTCATGTGTCCTAATTAGCTTATCCAGGTCACCTGTGCCTTGTTTCCCCTTGTGTATTTTAGCTGTGTGTTTTCCCCTTGTTTCTCACTTGGTTATTGCGTCCTGACTGTGTGTCTCCTGCTTTGTCTCACCGTGTCTGTCCTAGTAAGTTTTTGAAGTTATCTTTAGTTTGTTTTTCTCCCTCGTGGAGTTGTTTTGTTTTGCCTCCTGTTTTGGAACATTAAATCTACTTGCCTGGAGTATTGCCTTGGGTGTTTTATTTGGGTCCTACAACATCTCCTCTGTGGCTAAGGGGTAGTACCCCCAGCTCTACACTTCTGAGACCGGAGTTCTAACCCGGATTGTGACAGAATAACCAAGTCAATCATGGACCCAGAAACACTCAGTTCCCAGGACCTGTTGGCGGTGATCATTCGACATGAGGCTTCTTTCCAGCGCCATGAAGCCGTTCTCAGCCGACAAGAGGAGCTGATGGCTAGACATTCTCAACTCCTGGCCGAAATGATGAGTTCCCTTCACCAGCTCTTTGAACGCCTCCTTGGTCCTCCCCCTTCCCCCGGTCACCTCCCAGTGACGACAGGCCTTCTCGGTTGGCGGAGCCCCGACTACCACCTCCCAAGCCCTTTTCTGGCGATCCAAGCTCTTGCCAGGGTTTCCTCACCCAATGCTCCCTCACCTTCGAGCTCCAACCCTCAAGTTTTCCCACAGACCGGTCCAAGATTGCCTACCTCATTACCCTTCTTTCAGACAAGGCGCCGCCTGGGCCTCTGCGGTGTGGCAGTCCCAGGAGGCCTGTTGTGACTCCCACGCTGCATTTGTAGAAGAGTTCAAGCGGGTGTTCGATCATCCTGTCAGTGGGCGGGAGGCTTCCAAGCGCCTACTGTCTCTCCGTCAGGGCCCCCAGAGCACGGCAGATTTTGCCATTGAGTTCCGAACCATAGCAGCAAGGAGCGGATGGAATGATGAAGCGCTGAGGGTCTGCTTTCAGGGAGGGTTATCTGAGCCCCTTCAAGATGAGTTAGCCACCCGTGAACCAGCTGAAGATCTCGAGTCCCTCATAGCCTTGGCCATCCGCCTGGACAATCGTCTAGGAGAGCGGAGAACGGCTCGCCGTCAGGTGTCTCAGTCCCAAGTTCCTCTGAGCAGCTCTGTTTCTCCTGTTTGGACTCCGTCATTCAGAGCTGCCCCGGCTCCTGAACTGCCCCAGGATTCCCCGGAGAGCATGCAGTTAGGCCGTTCCAGGCTTTCTTCCAACGAAAGGAACGTCGCATGAGGGAGCGTCGGTGCCTCTACTGCGGGGTTGCCGGCCACTTCCGCTCCACTTGCCCCGAGCTCGGGAAACGCCTGTCCCCGCCCAGCTACAGGAGGGTTGTGATGGGGAAAATTAGAGCTCCTCCTACTAACGCGGTCCTAGCTATTCCAGCCACTCTGTCCTGGGAGGGCCACCAGCATCGGGTCCAGGCTATGATCGATTCCCGGTGCCGCAGGTGATTTTATGGATGTAACCTTGGCTAAGGAACTTAAGATCCCTACCCAACTACTTCCCTCAACCCCAGGCAGTTACAGCCTTAGATGGCAGACCTCTGGAACCAGGAAAAGTTACTGAGGCGACTCAGTCCCTGCGACTTACCATCTCTCAACACCAGCAGGAGGAGACCTTCTATCTCATTGACTCTCCCGAGTATCCTATTATCCTGGGTCACCCTTGGCTATGCAGACATAATCCCCAGATCGACTGGCCTACTGGCACCATTCTTAGCTGGGGTCCCACTTGCCAACTCACCTGCATGCTTCAGAGTTCCTCAGCCCCTAGTACCCAGTTTCAAGAGTCTGTTGACGTCTCCCGAGTCCCCAGTGTTTACCATCGGTTCAAGGCAGTGTTCAGCAAGGCCCGGGCTACTGCCTTACCGCCTCATCGCACTTATGACTGTGCCATTGATCTACTCCCTGGGTGCTGCCCTCCTAGAGGTCGGATCTTTTCCTTGTCCTCCCCGAGCACGCAGCTATGGACACCTACATTAAGGAGTCCTTGGCAGCCGGCCTCATCTATGCCTCTACTTCCCGGCTGGGGCGGGCTTCTTTTTGTTGAAAAGAAAGACGGGGGTCTGAGGCCTTGTATTGATTACCGGGGACTCAACAAGATCACGGTTCGGAATCGATACCCTCTTCCTCTCATGGCCACTGCTTTTGAGCTGCTTCAAGGGGCTTCCATTTTTACTAAGCTGGATCTCCGCAATGCTTACCATCTCGTGCGGATCCGGCCAGGAGACGAATGGAAGACGGCGTTCAACACGCCCACGGGACACTATGAATATCGGGTGATGCCGTTCGGGCTCACCAATGCCCCCGCAGTATTCCAAGCCCTGATTAATGATGTTCTCCGGGATATGCTTAATCTGTTCGTCTTCGTGTACCTGGGACGATATCCTCATCTTCTCGAGGTCACTGAAGGAACATGAGGGGCATGTTAGCCGGGTTCTCCAGAGGCTCCTTGACAATCACCTCTACGTTAAGCCTGAGAAGTGTGAATTTCATGTTTCTCAGACTCAGTTTCTCGGGTTTATTGTCACTCCCGGGCACCTAGAGATGGATCCCAAGAAGGTCAAGGCGGTCCACGATTGGCCCACACCTGCCACGGTCAAGGAGGTTCAACGGTTCATTGGCTTTTCTAACTTCTATCGGAAGTTCATCAAGAATTTCAGCTCGGTGGTAGCCCCCTTGACGACGCTTACCAAGGGAGGAGGGACCAAGATTCACTGGGGTCCGGAAGCAGCAGGGGCCTTCGAGGATCTCAAGCGCCGCTTCACTTCTGCTCCGATTCTGGTGACCCCTGACCCAGAGAGACCTTTCGTGGTGGAGGTGGACGCCTCAGAGGTGGGGGTGGGAGCCGTCCTGTCACAGAGGGGTGCGGATGGGAGATTACACCCTTGTGCCTTCATGTCTCGCCGCCTGTCTGAGGCCGAGCGCAACTACCACGTGGGGGATCT
Source organism: Coregonus clupeaformis (assembly GCF_020615455.1). Lineage (NCBI taxonomy): Eukaryota > Metazoa > Chordata > Actinopteri > Salmoniformes > Salmonidae > Coregonus > Coregonus clupeaformis. The sequence continues at coordinate 3,298,800 of NW_025533456.1, forward strand.
AGAGTTGCTTGCGGTAAAACTGGCCTTGGAAGAGTGGCGCCATTGGCTTGAGGGGGCTCAGCACCCTTTCCAGGTTCTCACAGACCACAAGAACCTGGAATATCTCCAACAGGCTAAGCGGATGAACCCTCGGCAAGCACGATGGTCCCTTTTCTTTAATCGATTCCAGTTCCTCCTGACTTACCGACCTGGCACCAAGAACGTCAAGCCGGATGCTCTGTCTCGAGTCTATTCTCCCGAGGTACAAGAGAAGCCCTTGGCATCGATTATTCCGAGGTCTAGGATCGTCGCACCTCTTCAGTGGGAACTAGAAAGAGGGGTACGAGAAGCTCTTGCCCATGAGCCCGATCCAGGCGGTGGTCCTGCCGGTCGCCTGTACGTTCCTCTCTCGGTTCGGGCCCGCGTCTTGCAGTGGGGTCATGAGTCGCCCTTGACATGCCATCCTGGCAGTGCTCGCACACTGGAGTTCCTCCGACGGCGGTTTTGGTGGCCGTCCATCAAGAAGGACGTGCAGGTCTATGTTGAGGCCTGCCCTGTGTGCAACCAGGGGAAAGTCGACACGCCAGCGACCCCAGGGACTGCTCCATCCCTTACCTGTTCCTCGAAGGCCATGGTCACACCTTTCTCTGGACTTTGTTACGGGACTTCCTCTATCCCAGGGCAACACCGTCATCCTTGTGGTGGTAGACCGTTTCTCTAAGGCTGCCCGGTTTATTCCCCTGCCCAAGCTGCCCTCGGCTAAGGAGACTGCTGAGCTCCTCATGAACCATGTCTTCCGGATATTTGGCATTCCCCTGGACGTGGTCTCTGACCGAGGTCCCCAATTCTCGTCCCGGTTTTGGGGGCCTTCTGCAGGCTTATTGGGGCCACAGCCAGCCTATCGTCAGGATTCCATCCAGAGTCTAATGGCCAAACGGAACGGATTAATCAGGATCTGGAGACCACCCCTGCGGTGTATGGCGGCCAGTAATCCCACGTCTTGGGCCACCTATATCATTTGGGCTGAATATGCCCACAACACCCTCCAGTCCTCAGCCACCGGATTGTCCCCCTTCGAATGCCAGTTCGGTTACAACCCTCCATTATTTCCAGAGGAAGAGGCGCAAGTTGGTGTTCCCTCGGCCCAGCGCTTTGTCCAACGCTGTAGGCGGACCTGGAAGAAGGCCAGGTGTACCCTCCTTCGGACCTCCCAGAGATACCAAAGTCAGGCTAATCGCCACCGCCGGACGGCCCCTAGTTTCCGAGCTGGTCAGAGAGTTTGGTTGGCCACTAAGAACTTGCTCCCTCCGGGTCGAATCCAAGAAGCTTTCCCAGAGATACATCGGCCCTTTCCGCATTGCTAGAAAGGTTAACCCTGTTTCGTATCGTTTAGTTCTGCCTCGCTCCCTTAGAGTTAACCCCACTTTCCATGTTTCACTCCTTAAACCTGTCTTGTCTTCTCCTTTTGCCCCCCACACAGACCCCCGCCACCTCCCAGGATCATAGACGGCCAGCCAGCCTACACAGTCCGCCGGATACTGGACTCCCGGAGGGTCCAGAACTCTCTGCAGTATCTGGTGGACTGGGAGGGCTACGGGCCAGAGGAGCGCTCCTGGGTTCCAGCCAGGGACATCCTGGACCCAGGGTTGATCCGAGATTTTCGCACCCTGGGGCCAGGGTGTTCTGGAAGGAACGTCAGGAGTCGTTCCTAGAGGAGGGGGTCCTGTCAGCTTCCTGCTTCCCCTGTTTGTCTCCTGGCCTCTAGAGGTCAGCTGTGTTCCCCTTTGCCTTAGTTCTTCCTCATGTGTCCTAATTAGCTTATCCAGGTCACCTGTGCCTTGTTTCCCCTTGTGTATTTTAGCTGTGTGTTTTCCCCTTGTTTCTCACTTGGTTATTGCGTCCTGACTGTGTGTCTCCTGCTTTGTCTCACCGTGTCTGTCCTAGTAAGTTTTTTGAAGTTATCTTTAGTTTGTTTTTCTCCCCTCGTGGAGTTGTTTTGTTTTGCCTCCTGTTTTGGAACATTAAATCTACTTGCCTGGAGTATTGCCTTGGGTGTTTTATTTGGGTCCTACAACATCTCCTCTGTGGCTAAGGGGTAGTACCCCCAGCTCTACACTTCTGAGACCGGAGTTCTAACCCGGATTGTGACACTGGAGAGACCTGGTCAGTCAATTACTAATATACTAATACTCTTAGTAAAAGTACTTATCTTCAACTTACAATCTGTGGATTCTGTTCGATTAGATAGATTCAAGTTCTATGTTAAACATCACAGCACAGTTGAAAGATATATGGTGCGTAGAAATCCGAAGAGGGTGGCCAGCAGAGATAGGTGGGATGGGCTGAGGGAGGCGGAGGTTTGGAATGTGGAATTGGAGACAAGTGGGAGTGGAGTTGCTGGGCGGGGGATAGAATGATGGTCAAAGATAAACGTTTAAAAAATATATATATGTATATAGTTTAAATGACACTGAGGGGCAGTATTGTTACATCTAATGCTTGTTTGCCTGAGGCTGATGCCGCGCAGATGTTTGTACGCGTGTACACATGCATATACACACACTCTCATTCAAACGCACACACGTGCACATACACGGACACACACATACACACATGTAAATAATGCCATACATGCACTTAAATGTATTCAGTTGGCCTTGATGTCTTATGTTTTTTGCATTGTTGTTTTCTGTTTTACTTTGTCTTTGTCTTTTTTCTCTTTTGTCAATTTTGTTGGTTTGCTGGGTGGGGGTGGGGGGTCTTGGGGGTGGGGAATGGAATTATTTTATTATGATTTTTTTTTCTCGGGGGGGGGAGACTGTGGGGGGGTCTCGGATGGTTGAGGGGCAGCTCTCGGGGAACTGTGGGGGGGATCTTGGAGGGCTGGTGGCCTGGCGGTTGGGAGCTTAGGCCGGTGGCTGATAGGTCGCTGGTTCGGGTCCCCATTTTGACCTTGTGGGAGATCTGTCGACGTGCCCTTGAGCAGGGCGTTGACCCTGGTTGCTTCTGTGGGTCGCTCTGGATGGGAGTCTGTTAGATGACTGAATGTAATGTAAATGTTGAGCGGCTTCACTACAGGTAGACTTTATGTTTTAATATTCAATTAAATTAAAAAAAAAAATCAGCATTCAGGATTAGACCCACCCATTGCATAAATATATATATACAGTGGGGAAAAAAAGTATTTAGTCAGCCACCAATTGTGCAAGTTCTCCCACTTAAAAAGATGAGAGAGGCCTGTAATTTTCATCATAGGTACACGTCAACTATGACAGACAAATTGAGGAAAAAAAATCCAGAAAATCACATTGTAGGATTTTTAATGAATTTATTTGCAAATTATGGTGGAAAATAAGTATTTGGTCACCTACAAACAAGCAAGATTTCTGGCTCTCACAGACCTGTAACTTCTTCTTTAAGAGGCTCCACTGTCCTCCACTCGTTACCTGTATTAATGGCACCTGTTTGAACTTGTTATCAGTATAAAAGACACCTGTCCACAACCTCAAACAGTCACACTCCAAACTCCACTATGGCCAAGATCAAAGAGCTGTCAAAGGACACCAGAAACAAAATTGTAGACCTGCACCAGGCTGGGAAGACTGAATCTGCAATAGGTAAGCAGCTTGGTTTGAAGAAATCAACTGTGGGAGCAATTATTAGGAAATGGAAGACATACAAGACCACTGATAATCTCCCTCGATCTGGGGCTCCACGCAAGATCTCACCCCGTGGGGTCAAAATGATCACAAGAACGGTGAGCAAAAATCCCAGAACCACACGGGGGGACCTAGTGAATGACCTGCAGAAAGCTGGGACTAAAGTAACAAAGCCTACCATCAGTAACACACTACGCCGCCAGGGACTCAAATCCTGCAGTGCCAGACGTGTCCCCCTGCTTAAGCCAGTACATGTTCAGGCCCGTCTGAAGTTTGCATTTGGATGATCCAGAAGAGGATTGGGAGAATGTCATATGGTCAGATGAAACCAAAATAGAACTTTTTGGTAAAAACTCAACTCGTCGTGTTTGGAGGACAAAGAATGCTGAGTTGCATCCAAAGAACACCATACCTACTGTGAAGCATGGGGGTGGAAACATCATGCTTTGGGGCTGTTTTTTCTGCAAAGGGACCAGGACGACTGATCCGTGTAAAGGAAAGAATGAATGGGGCCATGTATCGTGAGATTTTGAGTGAAAACCTCCTTCCATCAGCAAGGGCATTGAAGATGAAACGTGGCTGGGTCTTTCAGCATGACAATGATCCCAAACACACCGCCCGGGCAACGAAGGAGTGGCTTCGTAAGAAGCATTTCAAGGTCCTGGAGTGGCCTAGCCAGTCTCCAGATCTCAACCCCATAGAAAATCTTTGGAGGGGAGTTGAAAGTCCGTGTTGCCCAGCGACAGCCCCAAAACATCACTGCTCTAGAGGAGATCTGCATGGAGGAATGGGCCAAAATACCAGCAACAGTGTGTGAAAACCTTGTGAAGACTTACAGAAAACGTTTGACCTGTGTCATTGCCAACAAAGGGTATATAACAAAGTATTGAGAAACTTTTGTTATTGACCAAATACTTATTTTCCACCATAATTTGCAAATAAATTCATAAAAAATCCGACAATGTGATTTTCTGGATTTTTTTTCCTCTTTTTGTCTGTCATAGTTGACGTGTACCTATGATGAAAATTACAGGCCTCTCTCATCTTTTTAAGTGGGAGAACTTGCACAATTGGTGGCTGACTAAATACTTTTTTCCCCCACTGTATATATATATCTTGAACCAGATTATCTATTTTTGGATGCAATTTGATTGGAATTAATGGAGAGAGAGAAAGACTGCGAGAGAGTTCTCACGATGATTTAAAGCAACGATATTCTAGTGATAGGCTGTTTTAAAACTGCGGCTGCAATTTTACAAAATCCACTTATAAAAAAAGGTGTCCCCCGCAAGCCAAATGGAGATGTGTAAATTAGACGTGCATTAATTCCTTATATTACTGTAGCATAGGCTATGCTGCAGCAAATGTAGCTGTAGGCCTACCTGTCACAAGAAGAAAAGTTACCATGATGAGATGATACATGCATTGTGAACTGAGATGCGCTGTCTGTCCCCACCCTGAGCATTGATGATTGATCATGCAGATAGCAGAGAGAAGGCTGTAGAGAAGCCAGATTTAGACATTGCATATAATTTAACAGTTTCATTTCACATCATGCTGTTCATAGAAATAATTCATTATAATTTACCCGTTTCTCATAGTTATTTAAATCTCGGTAAATCTCGGTAACCCGGTTCCCGCTATTCAACCCTAATGCTGATGCACCACCAGTGCGCCAAAAACAGCAGTCCTTTCTTCCTTTCTTTCTTTCTCTTTCTCTCTCTCTCTCTCTCTCTCTCTCTCTCTCTCTCTCTCTCTCTCTCTCTCTCTCTCTCTCTCTCTCTCTCTCTCTCTCTCTCTCTCTCTCTCTCTCTCTCTCTCTCTCTCTCTCTCTCTCTCTCTCTCTCTCTCTCTCTCTCTCTCTCTCTCTCTCTCTCTCTCTCTCTCTCTCTCCCCATTTAATTTAATATACTTTATTTATCCCCACTAGGCAATTATTACTGGGCTTAAAAACGTCCAGAAAACACACAATAACACAATAGATCCATAACCAACAATATACTGTGTACCCTGTCTTTCTCTCTTCATATGTTTCTCCATCTCTCTCTCTCTCTTTCTCTCTTCATATCTTTCTCCATCTCTCTCTCTCTCTCTCTCTCTTTCTCTCTCCATCTCTGTTTGATATCTAATATTCATCCCCTCCTCTAATCCAGTGGTTGTGTTGGAGCGCCATGTTGATTTAACTGCAGAGGCGAGATCGAGGAGACAGCGCAAATTAATATATATGGGGATCAGTCAGGGTTTCCGTTAGTAAAGATTTTAATTTACCGGCCATTTGAGAAATGTACCGGCCCATATGCATGGGTAAGTAACCCATTAGGGCGTCCACCCACGGTGCTCAGAATGACAGAAATCACATTTAGATTATGGTCATTAATCTTAACAGAACAAGCAACTCCTGTAATGAAGCAGACAATAAAACTACATTTTCAAACATTTGCCAAAATGCAATTTCCGGGAAAAATCTTCTAAACAGCGCACCTGATCTAAAGATGCAACAATTAGGATGGGTTGCTAACATGACTAGGACTGTGCCTTTGGCTTCTGGACAACGCACGAAAGTTGATATGACAACCAAAAGAATTGGAGAGAAATGTCATATGAGGAAGTCTTTCATAGGCGCCGTGTCTAATAGGCTAGGGAAGTAAATTGAAATAAATTAGCCAAAATTATATAATTATTCCTGTCTATACAGAAATAAATAAAATACTTCAAAATACTTCACCAGAAAGCATGACTTAGCCACAGAGGATTCGAGGATCATTATCTTTAGCTTTTTTTTTTATAGCTGTGGATTGTTTCAAATCACAGGCTTTGCAGGCCTATGCCTATTTGGGAAGCTCACAGTTTGGGCAGCGCGCGTGGCAATCAGCCTAGCTGGTTATTGAGTTGTGGCTGTCAGTGAAAAGCATCTAAAATATGTGTGAAGATAATGTGTCTTGAGTATAATTTAAATGTTGAGCCAAGAAGAAGGGGAAGGGTGTGTGGCGAATATATAGGTGAGTCTCTCTCCAGAATGGCTCAGCTGTCTCCCGCCAATTCTTGCGCATTCATTGTTTCATTGTGTGAATTGTTTTCCCTTTAATTGTTTATTTTGATCAATTCCCCATTACATATGTCACCAGTAGTAAACATATGTAATGGGGAATTGATAAAAAGAGTAGTTCAAGACATATCGAAAGGGAGGCATGACAGGCTGAGTAGAGAGATGAATGCAATTGAAAGAACTTGAATTTATCATATTTTATACTTTTTGTATTTATCGGCTTTATGTATTTTGACTTAGTTGACAATGGAAGTTATAGGCCTGCTGCTGCATTGGCCTATAGGCTATCTGAGTTCTATGCTCTCATTTCCTTAGCCACCAAGGGATCGTGGTGTATCAATGTGTCCATATCGTTTATTTTAACATTTAGATTTTTACCCTTTTAATTCAGATTTGTATGTTTAACCAAGTGATAATGATTTTGAGAAACATTATTATTGAAATGAAACTGTTCTACAAAAATGTGCAACAGAAAATCATAACTGCTGAAGAAATTTGGCTTCGCACCTAAAACCCTCACAAACTTTTACAGATGTACAATTGAGAGCATCCTGTCGGGCTGTATCACCGCCTGGTACAGCAACTGCACTGCCCGCAACCGCAGGGCTCTCCAGAGGGTAGTGCTGTCTGCCCAACGCATCACCGGGGGCAAACTACCCGCCCTCCAGGATACCTACAGCACCCGATGTCACAGGAAGGCCAAAAAGATCATCAAGGACAGCAACCACCCGAGCCACTGCCTGTTCACCCCGCTATCATCCAGAAGGTGAGGTCAGTACAGGTGCATCAAAGCTGGGACCGAGAAACTGAAAAACAGCTTCTATCTCAAAGCCATCAGACTGTTAAATAGCTTTCACTAGAACATTAGAGGCTGCTGCCTATATCCATAGATTATAAATCACTGGCCACTTTAATAAATGGAACACTAGTCACTTTAATAATGTTTACATATCTTGCATTACTCATCTCATATGTATATACTGTATTCTATACTATTATACTGTATCTTAGTCTATGCTGCTCTGAAATTGCTCGTCCATATATTTATTTATATATTCTTAATTTCATTGCTTTACTTAGATTTGTGTGTATTGGGTATATGTTGTGAAATTGTTAGATATTACTTGTTAGATATTACTGCACTGTCGGCGCAAGAAGCACAAGCATTTCGCTACACCCGCTATAATATCTGCTAAACACGTGTATGTGACAAACAGAATTTGATTTAATTTGATTTGAGATTGAGTATAACTTTAGCTAGCTAGCTAAGATTGAGGGACAGGACCGGATTTTTAGCTAGCTACGGAAACGTTAGCATTGCTAGCTAGTTATTTTTGACTAACTTTTCTAGCTATGGCAATTGTTCAATCTTGGTTTCATCAGACCAGAGAATCTTGTTTCTCATGGTCTGAGAGTCTTTAGGTGCATTTTGGCAAACTCCAAGCGGGCTGTCATGTGCCTTATACTGAGGAGTGGCTTCCGTCTGGTCACTCTACCATAAAGGCCTGATTGGTGGACTGCTGCAGAGATGGTTGTCCTTCTGGAAGGTTCTCCCATCTCCACAGATGAACTCTAGAGCTCTGTCAGAGTGACCATCGGGTTCTTGGTCACCTCCCTGACCAAGGCCCTTCTCCCCCGATTGCTCAGTTTGGCCGGGTGGCCAGCTCAAGGAAGAGTCTTGGTGGTTCCAAACTTCTTCCATTTAAGAATGACGGAGGCCACTGTGTTCTTGGGGACCTTTAATGCTGCAGAAATTTTTTGGTACCTTCCCCAGATCTGTGCCTCGACAAAATCCTGTCTCGGAGCTCTACGGACAATTCCTTCGACCTCATGGCTTGGTTTTTGCTCTTACATGCACTGTCAACTGTGGGACCTTATAAAGACAGATGTGTGCCTTTCCAAATCATGTCCAATCAATTGAATTTACCACGGGTGGACTCCAATCAAGTTGTAGAAACATCTCAAGGATGATCAATGGAAACAGGATGCACCTGAGCTCAATTTCGAGTATCATAGCAAAGGGTCTGAATACTTATGTAAATAAGATATTTCAAATTTTAATTTGTAATACATTTGCAAACATTTCAAAAAATCTGTTTTCGCTTTGTCATTATGGGGTATTGCTGATTAATTGTTTTTATTTAATCAATTTTAGAATAAGGCTGTAACGTAACAAAATGTGGAAAAACTCAAGGGGTCTGAATACTTTCCGAAGGCACTTTATACATTATATGGAGGATGTGAGTAGCAGCTTGTTTTGTACTGTACTCCTCAAGGGGTGGGTCCCACAGAATGTCAGGGAGCGAGTTTATTCCTAACATAGCTGTGTGGTAATGGCCCATCATTAATCACAGAGGTGTTTATGTATTTACATTACAACACGTCTTCAGTCATCCTTGCGCCTCTGGCTGTGCCTGGGCACGACAGTGTTTGTGTGTGTATGTGTGTGTGTCTGTGTGTCTGTGTGTGTGTGTGTGTCTGTGTGTCTGAGTGTGTGTGAGTGTGTGTGTGTGTGTGTGTGTGTGTGTGTGTGTGTGTGTGTGTGTGTGTCTGTGTGTGTCTGTGTGTGAGTGTGCATGTGTGTGGGCGTGAGTGTGTGTGTGTGTGCATGTGCATCTGTGTGTGTGTGTGTTTTTGTGTGTGTGTGACAGCAGCATGTATGGCGGCAGTTAGCCCCTGGGGCAGCATCCTACAAAAGTCCTGTATTCATTATGAGTGTACTGTATGTGATGTGTCAGTGTGTGTGTGTGTGTGTGTGTGTGTGTGTGTGTGTGTGTGTGTGTGTGTGTGTGTGTGTGTGTGTGTGTGTGTGTGTGTGTGTGTGTGCATGGGCGTGAGTGTGTGTGTGTGCGTGTGCATCTGTGTGTGTGTGTGTGTGCGTGAGTGTCTGTGTGTGTGTTTGACTCATTAAGCTCCCACATATGCGCTGAGCGACGATGCAGTCAGAAAGTAGGTTAGTCTGTTTTTTCTTCCCTCAGCAGTGGTTTTTCTCTCTCTCCATCTCCCTCTTTCGCTCTCTCTCCCCCACTCTTTTTCTCCTTCTCGCTTTCTGTCTCTTTCTCTCCCTCTCTTTCTCTTCCCCCCGCCCCTCTCTTTCTCTCTCTCTCTTTTTCACTCCCTCCCTCTAAACAGCAGCACTTGCCTCGCGCTTTAATATTTGATAAGTGCTCCCACCCTCTGCTGCAATTTGAGACAGGGCAGAGAGGGGAGTGCGACAATATACTCACTTCTTTATACGATGACGCAAATACAGACGCCGAGAGCAACTCACTGCACCACCATACAGCACAGAGAGAAAGAAGAAGAGGCATCGCATCCCTCGTTCTCCCTTTCCACCATCCATCCACCATCCATCCATCCTCCATTCACCCTCCTTCCATCTCTCGCTCCCTCTCGCTTACTCATACACTCGCTCTTTCCTTCCCTCCCTGTCTCTCCCTCTATCTCTCCCTCCTTTCATGAGAGCGGTTTCAAAGAGATAGTTGATTCTCATCCATCCCCCCCTAAATCTCTAACGGCTGAGCCAGAGCCTCTGTTGCATTGTGGGGGAGGCGAGAGGCGAGGAACAACGACCCTCTCGTGATAGGAGAGGAGACACTCCTCTCTCTCTCTCTGTAGAGGCCCTCATCGGGCCTGGTCAGACATATAGGGAATGCTACTCAAGTCATACAGTATACATTATACAGGTGTAGTTAGTACTATATTGCCATTCTGGAAAGGACAGAGGTTTTCTGACTACTATTCCCTTTTAATCACTAACCTCAACCCTTCACCTGTAAACCTTACCCCAAAGAACAAACAGCTTGTGTGTTTGCCCATCATTTCTAACAATTACCACTATTGTCCTTTTTATCATGCCCATCTAACAACTGCCCGTCCCACTGCAGTAGAGAGAGAGTCAGCTGTTTAACATTCCTCTGCGTCCACTTCACCGATGAATTGTCATGGACCAACAACTCCACCATTCTTGTCAAGAGGGCGTAACAGCGTCTCTACTTCCTAAAGTGGCTGAAGAAATTCGGCATGCCACCCCGGGTCCTCTCCAAATACTACCGCTGCACCATCGAGAGCGTCCTGACCGGTTGCATCAGGACTTGGTACGGGAATTGCTCTGTCCACGACCGCAAGGCCCTCCAGTGGGTGGTGAATAGGGCTGTTACGGTGACCGTATTACCGCCACACCGGCGGTCACGAGTCATGCAGTCAAATTCCACATGACTGTTTAGTCACGGTAATTAGGATTCACCAAACTCTGATGCTGCTGATGGTCATTACTAGCCTACCAAACTTGCTAACTGCCTGGTACTCAGCACTCTATTGTCCCTCTAATCACCCTGACATCAATGCAAATGTGATCGAAAATCTAATCAAGCACTTCATGAGAGCCCATGAGCTCATGTTGTGCAACATTTCTATAGGCTACGCAATTGCGTGAGAAAACAGAGTGATGGCTTCTATTAAGAAGAGGATCCCATCAGCTTTCTATAGGCTTACAATATTATCTAAACTTTCCTAATATTAAGCACATTGCTTGTCTTTACAACAGGAGTATAGCCTACCTGGGAAAAGCGTCCTCCATTTGCTATTTAAGTGCATAGATTACATATTTGTTCGTTTTTTTCCTGCCCCAGTTTCGAGACAGGTGCATGATAATGGTCCATTGTAAATCAAAACAAATTTCACACATTTTATTTAGTATATGTAAAGACAAGATTAAAACAAGAATAGTCTGATGGGTGACAATATTAGCCTATCACTTATATATTATCACTTATGAATGATGCCCAGTGTAAGGCAAGAAACAATGCATACCTTTTTTTTGCAACTTTTTCAAATCATAGTCCCACACCTCATGTAGCCTGGCCCATAGGCCTATATGTTTTGATAAGGTTTGTATCACAACTAAAGTGGCCAAATAACGTCTTAAAATGAAGCACATTAATCCGCTTTACAACGGGTGTAGAGCCTAACTGGCATACATGCACATACGCAGCGCATGAGTTACAATATCATTTTCACTCAAAAAATGCACCTTTATAATAAAAGCATTACATGCATAATCGCATTTGTGGTCACTTTTGATAATGGTGTTTTCCCGTTAATGGAACATTTGCACTTATAGCCTACTGCCGTGTGCGCGTTGCTGCGCTTATAATGTGAAGAAATAGCCTAATAGTTTATCAACATTTTAAGCTAAACGTTCTGATCTGTTGCGTCAGCCACATTGCGTAAAAAAGTTGTTTTGATGCTAGTGGTTGTATTAATGTGGGATCTATCGCATCCCACAACATGTTTGGAATATTTATTTCTCGCACTGAATAGAATAGGTCAACTTTTGTACTATGGGGGATAGTAGATTGACATAGGCTAGTGCTTTTGCTGTTCGTTAGGCCTACTCATCTTGTTGGCTGACGAAAAGTAAATGTGGACAGCTCTTCCAATATCTTCAATATGCGCCAAGGAATTGGAAAAGGATGCGCGCAGTTATGTCTGTCTTCACTTATAGCCTGTGAGAAAGACCCGATCACAAATGACGGAGAGCTATGTGAGTGAGAGGTGCTTCGGAGCAGGCAACACGCAGGGAGAAGGGAATACAAATTATTATATTCAGCCCAAGGGAACAACGGCCACTGGCCGTAAAAGGCATGGATTTTTTTTTAGGTGGTTTTACGGCCACACAAAGGGGATGCCGCCGGGAAATTCGAGGCTTGTCAAATTGTGAATGAGAGGTTGATGAAGTGGTACAGCCTGCACAAAAAACAAAGCAGAGCTCATGGCTTTCATGCAACTTTTTTTCAAATCATCATCAGAGTCGCATCATGCAGCCTTAGAATGCATTACAAATCAAAACATATAGCCCAAAGTTTGTATCACATCTAAAGTTACATAAATAACTCTAAATGAAGCATATAGGAGTACCTATTTCTTTGTTAACCGCTCAACACAGAATAGCCGCATGTGGGCACTCCCTCAAATTGTTTGGAGAAAATATCCTTTCTATTTTATTCAGCTTTGTTCAATTGTATTCTTCATACTATAAAATAATGCCACGGAATTCTGAGCAAATCTGGTCTGCTAAATGAGTGTATGCCACAGCCATATGGCATAGCCTGATCAGGACCTAACATAAGGACAACTCAGAGTATGCTATTCTGTTCTTCTGAAATAGACTACATTTTCTTCATATCATGTTTCTTTAGACCTGTCTAAAATAAATAATGGATTTATTGTGAAGGTGTAGGCTATATTACATGGATTTATTACACTTTTTAAAATGTAGACATTCCAAAGGTCTGCATTAGTGGTTTGTAGGCTATATGTGGAAGCCAGGAGATGCTAAATGTGTTTATGTTAATTAACGGTCAATTACGCAGCATCATCAAGGACCCCACACCCCCCAGCCACGAGCTGTTCTCTCCCTTACCGTCTGGCAGAGGGTATCGGAGCATGAGGTCTGATACCAACAGACTCAGAGACAGTTTATATCTATAAGCCATCAGACTGCTGAACACTTGAACTGGACTGACCACCTACACTGACTCTACACCTTAGCACACACCCACACAGACATCGACACACACAAACACACACACACACACACACACACACACACACACACACACACACACACACACATACATACATTCATGCTACACACACATCACAACTGCTGCTACCAGACTCTGATATATTATTGCTAATACTGCAATATTCAAACACTTGCCCCCCAATGTTTAATGTTTATTCTATTCTACTGAGCCATTTACTTTATGTTCATATTCTTATATTTTCTTATTTCTTGTTGTTACGGATACAGGCAAACGCCATGCTCTACCAACTGAGCTACAACCCTGCCGGCCAATCCCTCCCCTACCCTGGACGACGCTGGGCCAATTGTGCGCCGCCCCATGGGTCTCCCGGTCGCGGCCGGCTATGACAGAGCCTGGATTTGAACCAGGATCTCTAGTGGCACAGCTAGCACTGCGATGCAGTGCCATAGATCACTGCGCCACTCGGGAGATTATAGAATAACTCTGTTGCAGTGGTTTTAGGTAGTCTCCGTATAGGCTATTCCTCCATCGCGACACTGCTGCCCAGTTGAAGAGCTTGTGATCTCCATGCAGCACCACAGCACCATGCGCCTTCGGAAAAGCACCCCTCAGCCTCAAAAGATGCCCTTCTGGAGGCATGCAGTCATAGAGTCATTATACCCTATGTTACGGATACAGGTATCCTGTGTGTGTTTTTGTGTTTTTCCTCTCCTTCTGCCCTAATCACAGGTGTCCTTTATGTTCCTGATTGGTGGTCGTTGGGGTGTCCCACCTGTCCGACATCCGTTTGTCTGCTGATTGCTGAGGTGGACCAATCAGTGGACATTCCTCTGCATTGCACCACCTGTTTCTGGTTTTTCACTCACATCACACATCCCATTGTTTATAAAGCCAGTCAGTTGTGTTTGCTGGAAGAGACTCTTTTCGTTTGTGAGTATGGATACTGTGGTGTCCTGTTTTTTGTGTACTCAATCATTTGCTGGTTACTCTGTATGGTAACTATGTTGTGTGTTCCTGGGAAAGGGGGGATTTAGCAAGTTGCCCTTGGGCATACATTACCCGTAGAAAGAACATTGTCTAAATACACTAGTTAGACCTGAGCGGACCACCCACTGTGTTTTTGTATGGTTAGCAGTAGCTTAGCGGTTCTTGAGGCAGGCAAGATCAGTTTAGGGGGTTTTGACATTATTGTTTCATTCCTTGGGTCCTGCTCAGCCCTTTTTCCCAAACCTTTACCGTGTGTTCATAATAAACATTTTGTGTTTGACGGTAGCTTATGGTTGTCGGTGTATTTTTGTTCTCACTGTTTCCGTGTCACGATTCTAATTTGCATGAGTTATGTTACGGGTCTCTTTTCCATCCACCCTAGACTTTCGTAACACTTGTTGTTGCATTGTCGAGAACCATGTGTATCCTGTACATACGACTAATAAGACTTGAAACTTGAAACCTACAGGCCCCCTCTCCCTCTCCATTCACTCCAATGGGACCGACGCCATGGCAGCCACAATACAGAGTGACACCATTTGAGCTGGGAGCGAATATGGCGTCCGTTCTGTAAATTAATTACTGTGGCCAATAATAATTATGACCAGAGCTTTGGCAGTAGCAGGAGGGGCAGATTGCAACAGTGGTAGAGAGAGCGAGAGGAGGATGGATGGGCTGGCATTGAACTGTTCCCTCTGTCTGTATGGCATTCTCTGCCTGCCTGCCTGCCTGTCTGTGCCCCTGGCACCTGGGCACCTGCTGAACAGAACACTAGGACAGCTTTCCCTAATGGGCACAGGGAGAGACAGTGCTTGGTAGGAAGCTGCAGAGGGGGGACACAAAATGGTGGTGGGGCTGATTCTCCCACATCACCATGATGCAGCCTTGTAGGTAAAAGGAGCTAGCTGTGGGTCTGGGGGGAGAAGTCAGTCACAAGCTGGGTAGGCAGGCAACACAATGCCTGTGTGTATGCAGTACGCATACACACATGCACACACACGCTAAGTGCCTGCCATCATCTGTTCTACTAACTAACAGAGACATGCCTATCTGCCTCCCTGGCTGGCTATTGGCTGACCATTCAAATCATGAAGCTAGCCAAAATCTGTTGCTGCAAATCTAAACACCACTAAAATGGTCTCTGATGTTTTTATTCCATCCGCCTCATGCCACGAGATCCAGCCTCGCCTCCTCAACACACACACACACGTCTCAGTGCTCACAGGCATCTGGCAACACTGTCCACAGGCAGACTCTTTCATTTACATATCGCCTTCTGATGTGTTTGCAAGCGTTCGTTTGTTTTGCCAAATTAGGACGCTCTTTTTAGCTGTTCAGCTTTTATCCTCATCTCATCTCCCTTTTGTTTAAAACCTGCCGTGTTATTCCCTTACCCGTTAAACCCGTTTTGGAACATACCGGCTCACTGGCTGAATACCCCATATCATCCCTATTTGTGTGAACGCTGTGCTTAAAGCTCCATAGACTGTGAATGTTAGCGCACAATAAACAGGAATTATGATAGGCAGAGATGGAATGAGAGAGAGAGACAGAGAGAGACAGAGAGAGAGAGAGAGAGAGAGAGAACACAGCCAGGTTTGATCCATCAAATGGAGGCAGCAGCAGCAGTAGCAGCATGTCTGTACACAGCGACCTCTCACCCTCACATATGGCTGCCTTCTGCCCTTCACAACCATGCCAGACAAGAGTTGTGTTCGAATACTCATACTAACCGTACTATTTGTGACATAAATTGAGTATGCTTATTGGTCATAGTATGGATATTGTTAGTATGCCAAAAGTTCCTGGATGCCATACTAAATTAGTATACAAGCAGTGGACACTATTTCCGTGCTTTTAATGCAATTCTTCAGAAAATGGGTGTGGCTTCAGAAAGTTTTCAGATTTTAAGAAAATGGCGGCAAATATGCAGCCGAAGTCCGACGAGAGCGGATACGAATTCATTGCTTTAACTAATTATGACAAATGTTAAGAAAATGTTGAGCAATGTAATAAAGTAATGACTTTTCAAATAAGTTACGTTACACGTTATGTTGGCTGACAATTTGTTAGCTACGCTATCCTTACGAACCGCATAGCATTACAGCAGTATGTTCCGGTATGTTAGCTAGCTACCTAACGTTAGTTGGCAACTAATACATTGAACTTGCCAGGCAGTATGTTAACTATATGCTATCTAACTACCCAACGTTTATTGACTTGATTATTCAAGTCTTTCTTAGCTAAGTCGTTGTGCGTTCTCAATGGATATTGTTAATTCTGGCTATCTACTCCGATTTCAGAGCACTCTCGTCTGAGTGTGCCAGGGTGCAGAATAACTGATGAATTTACGAACGCTCAACACCCATTGAATATGGCCAGTGTCAGTAAACGTCGGCAAAAGAAAGCATAATTAAATTGTTGCCAGCAGCACAGTTACAGTCACTCTGGATAACATGAAAACAGCCTAACCAGCTCTGCTAGGGCGAGTAAAATGGTCAGAGTGAGGTGTTCTCTCATTTGTGTCTGGAAGTAGCTAGCAAGCTAGTCAACATTAGCCAATTAGCTTGGGTGCTTGACTGCCGTTGTGAAGTCAGAACACTCGGATCAACCCTACTCCTTGGCCAGAGCATCTAGTGTGCGCTCTGAGAGCGAAACGCTCAGAATTTACGAACGGACAATCTGACAATGCTCTGGATTTACAAACGCCCAGAGCGCACTCTGAGCGCTCTCTTGCACTCCATATTGAATTTACGAACACAGCCGAAATCGTAAAATGTCTAGCTAGTAATTTGTTATGCTAACAAGCTAGCAAGAGGTTGCATAGCAACAGCATCAACTTCCGGTAGACAGGCAAAGCGCTAGTACGTTCAACTGAAAGTATACCATTTGTTTACAGTATAAAAAAATGACCTAATAGTATGTAGTATATACTCATTAAGTATGTAGTATACAGTATGTTAGTATGGGTATTCGAACACAGCATAGGGCTTGTTCTGTTGTTTGGATCAAAATACAGTTCGATAGTATTTACTTGTTAGTTAATGCATTTGTACACAGTAGTTTTATAAGTACTTGATATAGTAGTTGATTAATCTGTCAGTAAACTGAATATGACTGCTGCAATGGTCAATCTCAGGGGTAGACAGCAGTGTGCAACAAATGCTCCAGCCAGTAATTCAAATGGAAACCTGGTTAAGTGAAGGTTAAAGGGAAAATTCTCCGGTGCTCAATTAAACTCCTACAATATATACTTAAATACATGGTAATTAATGTATGACAAGACTTTAATTAGTGAGCAGGGCAGCTCATTAGCTGCTGTCATTCATGCTTAACTCTATATCTGGACAGTTAAGGGCGGGGGGGTGAGTGTGTGTGTGTAGGAGTGGTATTTACGCTAACACCCTTAAAGAGGGGTGAGAGCAGCGTGGTCTTGACTGATGTGTGTGTGTGTGATATTTAGCGTCCTTAGTTAGGAGGCGAGATGCCTAGTTAGGTCAGAGAAGTGAGAACACCACGGTGCTACCTGACGAGGTGTGTGTTTGTGTGCAAATGTGTGTGTGTGCTTGTACGTGTTATGTGTATGTTTCCCGGTGTGTGTGTGCGCGTGAGCGGTGGGTAGCGTGACGGACCAGTGCTGAGAATAATTAACTCTGGTCAGCCAGTATCCGTGGTGACGGACCGACTGCTGTGATTGGGCTGCTTGTCAAATAGGGTCATCACACTCTGCAGGTGGCATTGGAAACACAGGAGAGTTAAATTGCATCTCACACACACGCACGAATGGACGCACACACACACACACAAATGAACGCACACAAACATACGGGCGTGCACAGAGGCCCACACATATGCACAAAACCACACACACTTGCTGCAAATTAAATACACAATCACATGCACACACACACACACACACTCACTTAAAACTATTTTCATGTAGGTTCTCACAGGCAGAAATATCCTCACACACACCTCTCTTCACACGTATGAATCCCACAGCTCTCACCACATCAACCATGCCTACATGTGTCCAAACCAAGTCTACTCAGAACACACAGCACGAACACTCACACACACACACACATGCACACACACACACAGAGGCATATGGCGAGAAGCTGGCTGTTCGTTAGCGCTGCTGACATCTCTGACAAATTGACTCCTTTATGCGAGTGGAAGTGTGTGAGGGGGAGGTGGGGGGAAGGAGGGGGGAGAGGGGAGACAGGTGGAGCGTCTCACTCACACGCTCCGAGGGCGAGCGACAGAGAGCGATAATGACAAGGCCTATACCTGTGACATTACAGACGATTACCAAGCAGAGAGAAGAGAAGGGGTGTGTGTGTGTGTGTGTGTGTGTGTGCGTGTGTGTCTAACCACAATCAGACAGTCCCAAGACTAAAAAAGGAAGACAGGGAAATGAGAGGAGGTAGACAGAGTGATGAAAGAGAGGGATGGAAGGATGCAGGATGGAGGTACCTCAGCTCCACTCTCCCATACCTTATTCATACATGACGTATAGAATATACACAATCTGGTGGGAATACTGAATAACAAGTCAATGGAAAGAGTCTGGGGCTGTGTCTGAAATTGCACCCTATTCCGTATATTGTGCACTATTTTTGACCAGAGCCCATATGGCACTGGTCAAAAGTAGTGCACTATATAGGGAATAGGGTGTTATTTGTGATGGGTCTCTAACACTGGCATAACTTTCTTCAGTCAGTGTACTAGTATCGGTGTGACACCAGGGACTAAGTCTATTATATTCCAAATGAAAGGTCATAACAATATCATAAAGGTTTTGACATTGTAGAAGGTATTTTCGGTACACCACCATCTGACTGGATGTTTATTTTATTTTTTTTATATTTTATTTCACCTTTATTTAACCAGGTAAGCCAGTTGAGAACAAGTTCTCATTTACAACTGCGACCTGGCCAAGATAAAGCAAAGCAGTGCGATAAAAACAACAACAACACAGAGTTACATATGGAATAAACAAAATGTACAGTCAATAACACAATAGAAAATCTATATACAGTGTGTGCAAATGTAGTAAGTTATGGAGGTAAGGCAATAAATAGGCCATAGTGCAAAATAATTACAATTTAGTATTAACACTGGAGTGATAGATGTGCAGAAGATGTGCAAATAGAGATACTGGGGTGCAAATGAGCAAAATAAATAACAATGTAAATAACAATATGGGGATGAGGTAGTTGGGTGGGCTAATTACAGATGGGCTGTGTACAGGTGCAGTGATCGGTAAGCTGCTCTGACAACTGATGCTTAAAGTTAGTGAGGGAGATAAGTGTCTCCAGCTTCAGAGATGTCCCTTTGAATAGTGGTGAACGTTTGTCATATTCCATATTGCAATAGGCAGCGGCTACCTTATAATTCAGCTGTGGGAAAGGACAGTCCCCTGAGTGGAATAAATTGGACCATTTCATTTTGAGAGCGGAACCTATTGTGGAACTAGGTAAGTATTGTGTAATGACAAAATGTGTAGGTTTAATATCACTTGTCAAAGTATTGCAGAAAAGGACTTATCTTCTAACTATGTTGTCAAAAACACTAGTTGGAATGTAGTGAAAGGTATAGAATATAATAAAGTGCTGAATTTAGAATTTAGAAATGAATTTAGAAATTAATAAGCATTATAAACTGGGTTGTTCGAGCCCTGAATGCTGATTGGCTGAACGCTGTGGTATATCAGACTATATATACCACGGCTATGACAAAACATTTATTTTTACTGCTCTAATTACGTTGGTAACGAGTTTATAATAGCAATAAGGCACCTCTGGGGTTTGTGATATATGGCCAATATACCACGGCTAAGGGCTGTGTCCTAGCACTCCATGTTGCGTCGTGCACAAGAACAGCCCTTAGCCGTGGTATATTGACCATCTACCACACCCCCTTGGGCCTTATTGCTTAAATATACCATATGGTTATGGTATGACATTTATAAAGTTTTTTGTATAATCATCTTTTGGAATATGATGGATTTTCTCAACATAGTGCAAAGATGTCCTCTGGCTATTTTTTTGGGGGGGTTCGGTCAGTTTGCCTTTTTAGCTCCAGGCTGGTGTGTTTGTTTGTTGCTGCTCCCTATTTGGTGATTCTCTTTGAAGCCCTTTGATAAGTTGGCTCTGGCTCTTATGTCTTACTTTGTCTGTGCATCACAGATGGAGCTATTGCAGCAGTGTGTTTTGAGGTGATGTTGGGTTTGGTTGATGTCAATGTCTTTTTTGGAGCAACATCGTTAAGATCTCTTCATCAAAGGGAGAAGATCTGTCCATATTCTATCGCAACGTAAACAACATTACAATAATATTCTGACGCTATGTCAACAACATTACAGTAATATTCCAATGCAGTGTAAACAACATTTAATAATATTCCAACACAATGTAAACAACATTCCAATAATATTCTGTAAACAACATTCCAATAATATTCTGTAAACATCATTCCAATAATATTCTGCAAACAACATTCCAATAATATTCTGCAAACAACATTCCAATAATATTCTGCAAACAACATTCCAATAATATTCTGTAAACATCATTCCAATAATATTCTGCAAACAACATTCCAATAATATTCTGCAAACAACATTCCAATAATATTCTGCAAACAACATTCCAATAATATTCTGTAAACAACATTCCAATAATATTCTGTAAATAACTTTCCAATAATATTCTGTAAACAACATTCCAATACAATTCCAACCAAATATGAGAATATATTGGGAATAATATATTCTCAATTATATGGAAATAACAGTATTCTCGTTATGGAATAATCAGAAACTGAATTGTCATAAATCCACAATATTGGTCTGAAATGCTGATCAAGAAATGCTGATAAAAATCTATATTAAGATTCAGATAAAATCGACCAGATCGACTAGTAGCAATGTGTCAGCAGACTTAGCACCACAGATCCAGAATGTTACATTATTAGTGATTTCTATATACGTTCTGCTGGCACAAGGTGCTTTTCTTTTATGATGTGTAATAAAAGTGAATCTTGCAGTATACATTTTATTTTTTATTGTTTAGGTGTATGATAGTGGAAGAGGTAGATATCTGTCCTATGGGTGATGATTGGGCTTCAGTCTCTGCCTGGTCTGTAGGCGCTGTAAATATGTGACTTGTTTCAGCAAACTAGGCGTATGTCGCACGTCACAACTTCACAGGAGCGCCATTTGAACGTAAACATTTATTTTTCACCAGAATGCGATTTTTGGCAGAAATGCCATCTGGAACATGTGAACTTTCATGTGCCTTAATAACAAACTTGTATTCCATCCATAAATACGAATACAATTGTTAAATTACGAGCCTAGTTGGTTTAGCCACGGAAAAAGACAGGAACCTTCCCGCTAGCCATGATTGGCTGAGATAATGGTTGGGCTGGACATGCCGGGAGATGAGTTTGGATTGGTCTTCCGTGTAGCATGCTTCTGTCTATAACGTGAGCTGTTCAGTATGTGTTGACAGTCCTTTCTACTGCACTGTTTTTGAAAGATATAATGTTAGCCATTGAGAACTACAAAAGTTTTGCTATTTTTCTCAACAGCATTGATGCCCTGAATTTAGCAGGTGCTATCGACAGATCAGTTGGAAAAAGTGATGGGCAACTTTCTGCACACGCCACGGTCATTGTGAACCAGAGTGACTTGACACAACGCTGGCCAAACAAGATGTAGCTACAAACAAAACGAAGTTAAATGGTTCCAGTCTGCCGTGAAGTGTTCATCCATGTATACGGGTGAGAGTCTAGCTACATTTTCAGATATACGTTTATAATTTTGTCAGAAAGTTGTTTTTATTGCAAGTTAAAGCGTATTGTTAGTTAGCTGGCAAACATTAGTTTGCTGGCTCGCTAGCTAACGTTATGTGTATGATCTGTGTAGTAATATTATTCGAATCAGAAAACCATTTGCATTTCTAGTTATAGCTTAATGTTAGCTAGCTAACATGGAACCTAGTTTGTTAGCTTTAGCTACCTGCAGAAGTATTTTATTTTTTAATTTTTACCTTTATTTAACTAGGCAAGTCAGTTAAGAACAAATTCTTATTTACAATGACAGCCTACACATTTATACTACAGCTATGACAATGTTTGTATTGGTAGTAGTATGAGTTGGGATTATGCCGGTTCATTGTTTAGCTAGCTACCTAGCTAGCTACATGTCTAAACAAAAGACTCCACTTCGGCCAGATTATTACATGACCCATCAAATTAGCCAGGTGTGTGATTATGGGGGGTGATTATGGCCATCTATTGTATTTCATGTGTATAGTGACCCATCCACTTAGCTAGATGTGGCTGGGGTGTGGTTATAGCATGTCCTTCACATGACCCATCAATTCAGACAAACCTCCTTAGTATTGTGGTTGAATCTGTTTGAAATTCACATGGGGGAGTTGACCAGTAACTTTATGTAGAAGAAACAGTCATCTTTCATACTTTGGTAATCATACTTTGATCTGGTTTCCTTCAAATATCATCAAATTTCATGAAAAACATGATTTTGACTGTTCATGACCTTTAAAAAGTAACTTAATAAGTTGCATGGACTCAATCTGTGTGCAATAATAGTGTTAAACATGATTTTTGAATGACTACCTCACCTCTGTACTCCACACATACAATTATCTCTAAGGTCCCTCAGTGGAGCAGGGAATTTCAAACACAGCTTCAACCACAATACCAGGGAGGTTTTCCAATGCCTCGCAAAGAAGGGCACCTATTGGTAGATGGGAAAACAACTAAATGCAGACATTGACTTGGTGACTTTAAAACAGTTAGAGAGTTTAATGGCTGTGATAGGAGACAACTGAGGATGGATCAACAACATTGCAGTTACTCCACAATACTAATCTAAGTGACAGAGCGAATAGAAGGAAGCCTGTACAGAATAAAAATATTCCAAAACATGCATCCTGTTTGCAATAAGGCACTAAAGCAAAACTGCAAAAAATTTGGCAAAGAAATTAACTTTATGTCCTGAATACAAAGTGTTATGTTTGGGGAAATCCAACACAACACATCACTGGGTACCACTCTTCATATTTTCAAGCATGGTGGTGGCTGCATCATGTTATGGGTATGCTTGTCATCGGCAAGGACTACAGATTTTTTTACGGAAAAAAAAAACATAATAAAGCTAAGCACAGGCAAAACCCTAGTGGAAAACCTGGTTTAGTCTGCTTTCCAAAAGACACAGGTAGACAATTTCACCTTTCAGCAGGACAATAACCTAAAACACAAGCCCAAAAATACAATGCAGTTGCTTACCAAGACGACATTGAATGTTCCTGAGTAGCCTAGTTACAGTTTTGACTTAAATCGACTTGAAAATCTATGGCAAAACTTGAAAATGACTGTCTAGCAATGATCAACAACCAACTTGAGAGAGCTTGAAGAATTTAAAAAAGAATAATGTGGCAAATATTGTACAATCCAGGTGTGCAAAGTGCTTAGAGACTTACCCAGAAAGACTTACAGCTGTAATCGCTGCCAAAGGTGATTCTACCATGATTCTAACATGTATTGAATTCAAGATGTAACAACAAAATGTGGAATAAGTCAAGGGGCATTCACTGTATGTGAATGCACCATGGTCACGGTTGCTACTTCATAACACAAGTTCTATAAACATAAATAAACAAAACAACACCATCTTCATGAAGCGTGACATCGTTTTTATATAACCAACACTAAATACAACCAACAGTAAATACTGTACACAGACAAGACCATGTCAACTACTACCTTATATCATAAACCAAGACACTATATGAGTCCAACGCTGCTGATAACTCAATTAGGTGTTCAGACCCCATTTAGTCAACTGGTAGATTGTTTGGTTGATAGGCTGTTGGACGACCAACATTTTTTTAGTAGAGCAGTCGCAAAATTACTATTTTTTTCATGGTGCACAAGACACCTGTCTGATTTGCGCCTGTCTCCATTGCGGAGGCCATAGGGATGGCACAGTCATTCACTCTTAAGACATGTGATACTGAAATTGTATATGGTTATTTTATATAAAAAAACTATGGTGCAACACTAATAAATATAATATAATATTATAACATATGTGCTTTCTCCCGCGTTGGATAGCGGTAGCTGTCCGTGGTTCTGAAACATAATTTTCAGTGTGCTGTTGAATTAGCGCCATTCCCTCTGTTGCTATGTGCATAATAGCAAAGTTAACCAGCATATTGGTTTCGAGAACAATGCGGCGGAGGCAGCAGCGGAGTGAGGAGAGGAGAAAACGGCCCTTGCCTTAATTGAGGAGAGAGGAAACCCCAACTTAATAATCAATAGCCTAACTGTTAAATGTGCCTGGCTTTATAAATCATCCATATATACTGTACAGAAATAAGACAGATCCTGCTTCTGTTGTCTGTTTGTTTGTTTAACAGCCTACTGATTATATGAGCACCAAACCTCACACAACTGCAAATTGTCGGATAAAGCAATTTCACAAATTCAGCTGTTTTTAATCTTTGCTATGTTGTAATAAAGGCTTTACAAAAATGTTTTCGTTAGAACAGACTCTGGTATTACTTATAATTGATTTAGTGTTGTTTACACTGTTCCAAACGGGCAGAAAAATTGTATTGTAATCTAACAGCACCTGTTTGTCACACATAATACACACGCAGATCTCGTTCCTATACCCTCCCTTTTCTTGATCTCCTTCTTGTTATTATTACAATTATTATTATTATCATCATTATAATAATAAGTAATGTAATTATCATTAGTAGGCTTTGTATAACAGCCCTGTATAACCACCATCGAGCTGTAGGCCTAAGAGCACGTCCTCTTTAGTCTTAATACTGTCATTACTTAGGCCTTTATTTCAATATATAGGCTACTGTTTCAATCAATCAATTATTCATTTGTTCATGTCATCACACAGCATACGAGTCATTAATGCTTTGAAATACAATCAAGCGTTTTAGTTTTAAAATTAAATAACAAAGGGAGCTTTGAATAATTAGAGTAAACAATTAATAAACTGCAATTCACGAATGTATGCAACTGTTTTTAGTCTTTGCATAAATAAAGGCTTTATTTTTATTTTTTATCGTTAGAACAGACTCACAGGTACACTTCTAATGTATTTAGTGTTGTTTACAGTGTTCCAAATTGTCCGAAAAATATATTATATTGTAATCTAACAGCACCTGTTTGGCACACATAATACTCACGCAGCGCTTGCTCCTATACCCTCCTTCTTCTTGATCTCCAGTACCACAACTAAGTCAAATGTCTTCCACACATCTGACTTCCCCTTTCCCTCCTGAGCAACCAGTAAATGTTCGCCCATTTTGAGTTTCTTTTTCACGTCCTCCGCATCCATTTTGTTGTCACGTGTTACGGTGTTCAGAGTAATTGATTATGTAATGGATTATCTCCTCTCGATAGAGTCATGTTGCCGTTTTGGTAGATAGACTGTGATAGAGGCCTGGGGTGCGTACCAAATCACACACTTGTCATTGCAGTGCGCTACTTTTAGCCACACCATGCTATAACAATGTGAGTTTAGATACACTCTTATTCACAGTGGACAAATCAAATGACATCACTGACATAAATTAAAGGGTGTGTGTGTGCCATAACCATAACCCTAATTACCCATGTCAGAGAAGCATGTACAGTTGAAGTCTGAAGTTTACATACACCTTAGCCAAATACATTTAAACTCAGTTTTTCACAATTCCTGACATTTAATCCTAGTAAAATTTCCCTGCTTATGTCAGTTAGGATCACCACTTTATTTTATTTTGTGATGGCCACTCCAATACCTTGACTTTGTTGTCCTTAAGCCATTTTGCCACAACTTTGGAAGTATGCTTGGGGTCATTGTCCATTTGGAAGACCCATTTGCGACCAAGCTTTAACTTCCTGACTGATGTCTTGAGATGTTGCTTCAATATATCCACATCATTTTCCTTCCTCATGATGCCATCTATTTTGTGAAGTGCACCAGTCCCTCCTGCAGCACAGCACCCCCACAGCATGATGCCTCCACCCCCGTGCTTCACGGTTGGGATAGTGTTCTTCGGCTTGCAAGCGTCCCCCTTTTTCCTCCAAACATAACGATGATCATTATGGCCAAACAGTTCTATTTTTATTTAATCAGACCAGAGGACATTTCTCCAAAAAGTACGATCTTTGTCCCCATGTGCAGTTGCAAACTGTAGTCTGGCTTTTTTATGGCAGTTTTCGAGAAGTGGCTTCTTCCTTGCTGAGCGGCCTTTCAGGTTATGTCGATATAGGACTCGTTTGACTGTGGATATAGATACTTTTGTACCTATTTCCTCCAGCATCTTCACAAGGTCCTTTGCTGTTGTTCTGGGATTGATTTGCACTTTTCGCACCAAAGTACGTTATTCTCTAGGAGACAGAATGCGTCTCCTTCCTGAGTGGTATGACGGCTGCGTGGTCCCATGGTGTTTATACTTGCGTACTATTGTTTGTACAGATGAACGTGGTACCTTCAGGCGTTTGGAAATTGCTCCCAAGGATGAACCAGACTTGTGGAGGTCTACAAAGAGGCACTGAGTTTGAAGGTAGGCCTTGAAATACATCCACAGGTACACCTCCAATTGACTCAAATGATGCCAATTAGCCTATCAGAACCTTCTAAAGCCATGACATCATTTTCTGGAGTTTTCCAAGCTGTTTAAAGGCACAGTCAACTTAGTGTATGTAAATGTCTGACCCACTGGAATTGTGATACAGTGAATTATAAGTGAAATAATCTGTCTGTAAACAATTGTTGGAAAAATTACTTCTGTCATGCTCAAAGTAGATGTCCTAACCGACTTGCCAAAACGATAGTTTGTTAACAACAAATGTGTGGAGTGGTTGAAAAACAAGTTTTAATGACTCCAACCTAAGTGTATGTAAACTTCCGACTTCAACTGTATATACTGTATATCCCTCTGTGTTATGGTTCAGTGGACACACCTCAGTGGCAGAGTCAACCCCGGGCTACAAAGCCTGACACGCCAAACCGCTGACCACTATCGCTTCAGTTATACCTGGACACAAAAATACCCTCCCCCTCTCCTCTCTCTGCACTCTCACCCGGAGGACCCAGGGGTCTTCAGCTCCGTTCCTGGAAAAAGCTACTGGGCTGGAACAAGAATGTGCACACCCATTATCTTTACAGTACTGGATTTGGAGACCCCTGGGATTCTCAATGCTGTGGATAGACTTCCTAACATATGACAGACAATATCTCAACTGTCTCTCTCTATCCAAGACAAAACTATACGAGCGACCAGTGGATACTATATAGCCTTCATGAGCGTGGTGACAGTTGGGCGTGGAGAAGAGGAGGAATGGAGAAGTGGGGGTGGGGCTAGATCAATAAAGACAACTGTATATTATCTGTGACATAACATAACTGTCCCTGCCCAGGAGTGGTGGAACACTGCCGTGTAATCATGTTGCGGTTTCTCCCTACAGAGGGTGTGTGTGTATGTGTGTGTAGTAATTGGGTAGTGTTTCCCCCTACATAGTGAGAAAAGTCATACCCTGCCGCTAACCATAAAGACACATGCATTAAACTCAAATTCAATTCAAATTCAGTTGGGGAATATTGACTGGAGAGCAATACAGAGAGAAAACCCTATCAACCCTCTGTGTGTGTGTGTGTGTGTGTGTGTGTGTGTGTGTGTGTGTGTGTGTGTGTGTGTGTGTGTGTGTGTGTGTGTGTGTGTGTGAGTGCGCGTGTGTGTGTGTGAGTGCGTGCGTGCGTGTGTATGTGCGTGTCAGGGAAATATAGGATGTTGTGTGTGGGGGGGGGGGGGCATTGTGGTATGACGATGGGCCAAGATGGTTTCAGCATGACATAAATGGCTTTTGTTGCAAGACAGGGCATTCATGGGGCTAGGGAGTTATTAAAGGAAAAATCTTCCCAAAACCACTCATTCCTTTAATTTACAGTGTTAAATAACAGTAATATGTGAGAACAATATTTTTTGTGAACAAATGTTTCATTTTGGCCTTATAATAAGGTTGGTAGCAACATGGAAAATCGTTGTGGAATTCTAGCAAACGTAGCAACATACAATAATACCAAAGACAATATCAGTATGTAAAGTAGCTATTTAGCTGTAAAACCGCCTAAACAAACTGCACTATCAATTTAGGAGTCTACAATCTCACCATTCTCAACCTGCAGATCGACACAGAGTTGAGTCTGACATTCGCAACGGCAGAAATACTTTTGAGGAGATGGGAAACGTTTCCCATGCTACGTCAATGGGCCACGCGTTGCATTCTGGCCAATTTTGGGACAAGGAGCGCTCTCCTTCTAGGAGTGAATGGGAGTCTATTGGGCGCTAGCTCAAAAACCCAACATTAGCACAAATTACGTCAACAAAAAGTGTTGTTAATTAACTTGTTCTCTGTAATATCGTATAGCTTTGGAATCGTGACATTACGTACTTTCGAGGAAAATAGGCAAGTTTCCCGACATATACAGTGGGGAAAAAAAGTATTTAGTCAGCCACCAATTGTGCAAGTTCTCCCACTTAAAAAGATGAGAGAGGCCTGTAATCTTCATCATAGGTACATAATTTTTTTCCAGAAAATGACATTGTAGGTGAAAACATGAAATTACTCAGGGAATTGATAGAACATCACTCAGAGATGCACAAAAACAATATAACATTAAAAATGGGTGAACCTTTCCTTATGTGGTCCAGGAAAAACTCCCTAGCAATATTATCAGTGCAAATACCCCAGAGCGGGATTCGAACCCTGCTCTGTAGCCTACTAAGCTAAAGCCTATGCTGTGAGCTACTACTTATTTGTTTCTACTCCGGTACAGACCACACTAAATGGGGTTCGAACCCAAGTCTCCAAAGAATGTGTTAGTCCATCGAGCTAAAGTCTTAACTCTAGGCCGTGAGCTACCACATATTTACCCAATTGGGATTCTATTTGTTGTCGTTGTCCATTAGGCCTTCGTTTCCATGCTGTTGCTTGATATGTGTGTTTACTCTTATCGCTAAATGCAGTATTGGTTCAGTTCAGAGGAAAGCCAGGGCTGCTACCATTTATAACAGTATATCCTGGTATACATTTTAGTTGCACTTATTTGTTGTCATGAATATGTTACCTCTATTCACTAATAGGCGATTTTGTATTATTCCCACAAGTTACTCTCAGACTCCGACTAATAATGCAAAACATAATTGAGACAAATGAACTCCATTGTAGAATGTAGAGTTGTAATTCATCAAGTGGTATATTACAAGAGATGCTTGTACTGTAGATGTGAACTGTATAGAGTTCATTGGCACTCGGTTCAGTTCATATGCAGGTGATACTAGTCACTAATTTCCCTGTTATTTATCCCCTTGTAAGTGTACTGCACTTACCTTCCAATGGTGTGCTGTGTGTGTTTTTTGTGTGTGCGTGTGTGTTTTCTGTGTGTGTGTGGGGGGGCTTTTTTGTAGTACACAAAGGGCACAGTGCTCTAAGGATGAGGACACGGTGTAGGTGGCCATGGCAACTGTACCATTACTGCACAACGCAAGCTAGTAAACACACACACACACACCTCACACACACACCTCACACACACACATACGCAAGGACACAAACAAAACCAACTGCTATCCCAAACACATATAGACAAACAAACAACAACTTTCACACACAAATATACTCACACGTCAACATATACACTATTTAACACCGCACTTCCACAAAAGCTAGTAAGGTAATGCACAAAAACTGGCTAAATACGGTAAACACACATTCAACCAAACATGGCATGTACATCCTAACCAGAGATGCCCTTGTGCTTGCACACACACACACCGACACACATATTTAAACGTGTGCAGCGGCCCTGTAACACGACTCTAATTATTTGGGGGTATAAAGCTGACTCATCTCTGCTGTGCTATATCTAGGTTCCTCTCACACACACACACACACACACACACACACACACACACACACACACACACACACACACACACACACACACACACACACACACACACACACACACACACATACTCCTTACCACAAACCTAACAACCTCTTCCTACCTCATCCCTCCATCCTCCTCTCCTCCATCCTCCTCCCTTCATCCCTCCATCCCTCTCTCTTCCTCTACCCATCCATCTAATTAAATACATTTTATGAGGCTATATATAGTAAAGTGTCAGTGAGATAAAATATTTAAATTATTGGGTGTCACCCTGGTTTTGAAATGTATAAAGCCGTCCGCCATGGTTTTGGCAGAGATTACCAGTATATGAATATGAGGACTGTAATTTGACTGATGAGAGATAGGGAAGTGTGTGTGTGTTTTCCTACACGTGTGCAAGCATGCTTGGGTGCATACTGCTTTGTGTCAATGTGCAGAAAGCCTATATGTGTGTTGGACGGACGGCAAGGGAGAGGAGGGGAGGGGAGGGGAAAGAGGGGGGAGTATTTGGTTTAAAAAAATAGTTCTCACAAATACAGTAGCGGCTCATAAATACAGAGTGATGTGGATCTGGAAATGGCCATATTGAAAGGACTTAAATAAAATATGACAGGAGTGGCCCAGCCCACAAAAAACACAGCTTGCAGTGTGTGTGTGTGTATGTGTATGTATGTCCCTATGTGTGTGTGTGTGTGTGTGTGTCTAAAGAGCAGTGCACTGCAGCAGCTCCAATACCCTTGGGTGGTAAGGAGAGGAGCTCCCTTTTTGTAAACAAAAAGATTCAACATCCTCCATTAATACGCACAAGTCATTCTCTTTCATCTTCATTTGAGTGATGGTGTGCAGCCAACTGAGACAGAAGAGAGAGGAATGGAGGGAAGAAGAAGAGGAAGAATAAATAACAGCAATGTTAGGAGTTCCTTTGTGTGTGTGTGTGTGTGTGCATGCGTGTGTTATTTTAGATTCTGAACAAAATTTCGAATCACACATTAGGAATGTGACCAAAACAGCTTTTTACCACCTGAGGAACATTGCCAAGGTGCGGCCGTTTCTCTCTCATTCTGATATAGAGAGACTCATCCATGCTTTTATTACAAGCAGGCTTGACTACTGTAATGCTCTCCTGTCTGATCTACCCAACAAAGCCATTCGTGACCAAAACAGCTTTTTACCACCTGAGGAACATTGCCAAGGTGCGGCCGTTTCTCTCTCAGGCTGATACAGAGAGATTCATCCATGCTTTTATTACAAGCAGGCTTGACTACTGTAATGCTCTCCTGTCTGGTCTACCCAACAAAGCCATTCGTCAACTGCAAAACATACTGAATGCTGCAGCACGGGTACTGACCCAGACCAGACGGAGAGCACACATTACACCGGTTTTAAGGTCTCTGCACTGGCTGCCTGTGAATTTATTTGAAGATTATTCTATTGGTTTTTAAATCAATCCATGATGGTGCACCCTAATACATGTCAGACATGCTTTTGAGTTATGTACCCAGTAGGTCCCTCAGGTCCTCTGGCACTGGCCTTTTAACTATCCCAAAGCCTAGGACCAAGAGGCAGCCTTTAGATATTATGCCCCCAGCCTCTGGAATAGCCTGCCAGAGAACCTGATGGGAGCCGAAACTGTGGACCTATTTAAAAGAGATCTTAAAACACATATTTTTAGCTTTGCTTTTCCTTAGGGTGCTTTTTAGTCGTTCTGTTTTTGTCAGTATTTTGTTTTTTAATCTTATGTTGTGTAGTAAATATTTCAGCTTTTATTTTCATTGTTTTTTTCCTGTTTCATGTCTGAAATGTGCTGTATAAATAAAGCTTGATTTTATTTGATTTTACTTCCTAACACGTTGTGGAGTTTCCATGGTGCGGCGGCCGTCTGGTCTGTCTAAAAGCTCTTTCTGCTTTTCAGTGTTTTTCAGTTCCCTTACAGTAGTTGAGTGAGTATGTGTGTATGTGTGTGAGTTAGTGTGTATGTGTCAGTGTGTGTGTGTGTGTGTGTGTGTGTGTGTGACCACTCTAAGTGCTGCTGTGTTTAGAAATTCCACTCCACATCAAAGGATGGGATGACAGTTGGGCATGAAGGATACACACACAGAAATACACAAACACAGCCCTCGTTGCTACTCTCTATGCTTTCAAATAGAAACGGATCAATC
This sequence comes from Coregonus clupeaformis, assembly GCF_020615455.1. Lineage (NCBI taxonomy): Eukaryota > Metazoa > Chordata > Actinopteri > Salmoniformes > Salmonidae > Coregonus > Coregonus clupeaformis. The sequence continues at coordinate 3,331,187 of NW_025533456.1, forward strand.
CCTCTCCTCTCTCTGTGTGCCAAACAGAAGAAACAAAAGATTCACCTAATAATGCCTTTTCTGTACAATTATTCTCCTCTCTTTCGCTTTTAAATGGACTGGAGTGATGCAGAATGGAAACGAGGGGTTGCAGGAAGACAAACGAAGGGAGGGTGTGTGTGTGTGCAACCCTGAATGTGCATGTGTGACACCTGTCAACTCTGTGCTTAATGCTCCATAATGGTTTAAATCATGTTAGGAAGAGGGTATACATTTCTAGAGGCAATTGCTTCTCATTGTGTGTATTAATATATAAATCGTACTGTATACTGTCATGACTGGCCAAGTCACCTGTCAAGCCAAATTTGGAAAATCATGACAAATATGACTTAAAATGGAGGGAGTCTTTCCTTTCTCTCTGCCTCGACCTCTCTGTATAGCAGAACAAAGAACAGGAGAGTCGAAAGAGAAGAGTGGTGAATCTTACATATCTTCAAATATTTTGCTTGGGGCAAATGTTATTTTGCAAAAGCGCAGTTTGAGAGAGAGAGAGAGAGAGAGAGAGAGAGAGAGAGAGAGAGAGAGAGAGAGAGAGAGAGAGAGAGAGAGAGAGAGAGAGAGAGAGAGAGAGAGAGAGAGAGAGAGAGAGAGAGAGAGAGAGAGAGAGAGAGAGAGAGAGAGAGAGAGAGAGAGAGAGAGAGAGAGAGAGAGAGAGAGAGAGAGAGAGAGAGAGAGAGAGAGAGAGAGAGAGAGAGAGAGAGAGAGAACAGCCTGGCCATAGAAACCGGCTGTCACAGACAAATCTGGCTACCCAGAGAGGACAGGTTGTACTCACTCTGCCCTCAGAGAGAGGTCGAGACAGAGCTGCATTTTCTCCTACATTGCCAGAACTATACAGACTTACGGCAATTTTCTTCCCAAAATGTAAAACAAATATAATGATTTTGAACCAAAAACATAAAGGGAGATCCAATATCTATTGGGAGAAAAATATGTGGCTTCCTGCCGCACCAATAGGGACAGCCAGTGGAACGACCAACCAGAGCAACAACATTGCTACCTGTGTCTTTCTCACTATTGAACTATTGTCCTCATTAATTTCTTACTGTATTGTCTTGGTAATTGTTACTACTCATTGAGTATTATAATTGTTCCTATTATTATCTATCTGTGTCTATATGTTTGCTTTGGGAATGTATGTGGTAACACTTTCCATGCCAATAAAGCCATTTGAATTGAGAGAGAGAGAGGCCAGCAATAGTCTATTTTTAGTTCTCACCCCTCTCTTCCCCTTGCCCCCCTCTCTCTCTCTCTCTCTCTCTCTCTCTCTCTCTCTCTCTCTCTCTCTCTCTCTCTCTCTCTCTCTCTCTCTCTCTCTCTCTCTCTCTCTCTCTCTCTCTCTCTCTCTCTCTCTCTCTCTCTCTCTCTCTCTCTCTCTCTCTCTCTCTCTCTCTCTCTCTCTCTCTCTCCTCTCCTCTCCTCTTGGTCCTAAAACAGAGAGAGAGGGAGAGCAATGGGGGCCAGGTGTTGTCCACTATTTGGTTGCTTCAACACTCATTACTACCACAGAGCCCTGCCATCCCTGCCACCTGAGCCTCCCACCACAGTACTACACAGCATAGCCATCACTACTTTATCTCTCACTCTCTCCCTCTCTCTCTCACTCTCTCTCTTTAATTTTCTAACTCTCTGTCCTTGGCCCCCTGCTTTCCATCTCTCTCTTTCTCTCTCTCTCTCTCTCTGCATTGTGATGTCTATGTTCCTGGCTCTGAGTCTCTCTCTCTCTCTCTCTCTCTCTCTCGCTCTCTATAATCCTTCCCCACACAGCTGCCTTGGCATCAGCCTTCTCATCGACAGAAAAAACAAGGGATAGCAAGAGAGGAGAGAACAGGGGGAAGGGAAGAAGAAGGATGCAAAAAGACAGGAGGGAAAAAGAGCAGGTCACAGGAAAAAACGGATAGTACTGAAAGCCAAAATAGGAGGGATTACACATGGTGAACCAAGGAGGACAGACATAAAGAGGGAGCTGGAGGGGAGGGATGGAGGATAACGTTTCCCATCTGATATGGAGGAACAAGAGAGTAAGGAAAGGGGAGAATAGAAGACGGATCGGTTTAGTGGGAGAAAACCATCAAGAGGACTATTAAATCTGGGGGAGAGAGAGAGAGAGAGAGAGAGAGAGAGAGAGAGAGAGAGAGAGAGAGAGAGAGAGAGAGAGAGAGAGAGAGAGAGAGAGAGAGAGAGAGAGAGAGAGAGAGAGAGAGAGAGAGAGAGAGAGAGAGAGAGAGAGAGAGAGAGAGAGAGAGAGAGAAGAGAGAGAGAGAGAAGAGAGAGAGAGAGAGAGAGAGAGAGAGAGAGAGAGAGAGAGAGAGAGAGAGAGAGAGAGAGAGAGAGAGAGAGAGAGAGAGAAAAGGAATGAGTGGGAGAGAGAGATGAGTAAAGTGAGAGAAAATGAGAGAGTAGGAGAGAGGAGAGCACAGTGTTCATTAGGTGGGGGTGTTCAGTTCAGTGGTGAGCAATGTTCCCTCTAATACAATGCAATTTACAGTAACCTATTTGGCCCATGGTGTTACAGACCAAGTCAAAAATTATTTAATTAATGTCAAGCCCTTCATAATGTAAAAACGTTTTTTTTTAAGTCTCATGCAATGTAAGCCTGCATTGAACACCACATATAGGCTACTGTAGGCTATATCATAGAAATCAAAAGCTATTTCCATGTGAAAATGTTATGGGATTTGATCCATTGGATTTATTAGTAGGCCTACATTGTTACAGGAGGGGGTCGCAGTTCCGGAGCGACCCACTAGGTGTCATCATCCGACAACCTTAGGCACCTCCTCACTCACAGTCTGGACTAATCATGATCCTATTGGTGTCACCTGTGTCTACCTGTTCACCTGTGTATTTATGCCCTCACTTCCCTGTGTTCCCTTGCTCAGTTTTCTCTACTAGTTTCTCTATGCTCAGCAGTACTAATCAATGTCTCTCCGGAGTGTCACCTTATCCTCAGGCACCCCTGGCTGGACGCCCACAAACCCCGGATAGCCTGGTCCACGGGGCGGCTCATCCTGGAGGGAGGATCCGCCCCCGTCATGTTCCGGTCTCCACCGACCACTCATCAGCCCAAACCACCGTCCCAGACCAACTACCAGTCTTCACATCTTTCCCAGGTCCCGCACTCCAAACCGCATACCACCCTAGCGGCGGTTGCCACTGGGAGGACGGCGGCTACAGACTCCGTCACCGGCCCAGACCTGGCAGACGTTCCCCGGGTGTATTGGGATCTGGGGGAGGTGTTTAGTAAGAGGCGTGCCAAGGGTCTACCTCCTCTCAGGCCATACGACAGCGCTATCGAGCTCCTGCCGGGCGCCATGCCCACACGAGGGTGATTGTTTTCCTTGTCCTGGCCGGAGACGCTGACCATGAGGGAGTATATTGACGAGACACTCGTCGAGGGTCACATCCGTGTCTTCGTGTATTTGGATGACATCCTAATATTTTCAAAGGCCATGAGTGAACACCAGCAGCACGTTCGGCAGGTCCTCCAACACCTTCTCCGTCACCAGCTCTACGTCAAGGCGGAGAAGTGTGTGTTCCACACGGAGACACTCTCCTTCCTGGGGTTCATCGTCACCCAGGGGGATCTACGGATGGACCCAGCCAAGGTCAGTGCGGTACTGGATTGGCCCCAGCCCTCCTCCCTCAAGCAACTACAACAGTTTTTAGGGTTCGCTAATTTGTATAGGCGATTTATTCGCAATTTTAGCTCCCTAGCCACTCCCCTGACAGCCCTCACCAAGATGAGCGTGCGCCCTTCGCCTGGACCTTGGTCAGGTCTCAACATCAGGCCAACCGCAGGCGTCACCTGGCCCCGGTTTTTTGGCCGGGACATAGGGTGTGGCTCTCCACACGGGATCTTCCACTTCCACTCCACGAGTCCAGGAAGCTGTCCCCCCGGTTCGTCGGGCCATTCACAGTGGTCCGGCGAGTCAACCCAGTGGCCTACCGCCTGCAACTTCCCCCCACCATGCGGGTGCATCCCACGTTCCATGTGTCCCTCCTCAAGCCTGTCACCACCTGGCCCTTGGCTCCCCCTCCTCATCCTGTTCCCCCGCTGCGCCTAGTCGGAGGGCAGACGGCTTTTACTGTGGACCGGATCCTGGACTGCCGGCGGGTGGGGAGGGGTCTCCAATTTCTGGTGGACTGAGAGGGTTATGGGCTGGAGGAGCGGTCCTGGGTACCCAGGAGGGACATTCTGGACCCAGGGCTGATAACAACATTCCGTCGCCTCCACCCGGAGGCGCCGAGGTGAACGGCTGGGGCCTCTTACAGGAGGGTGTCGCAGTTCCGGAGCGACCCACTAGGTGTCATCCTCCGACAACCTTAGGCGCCTCCTTACTCACAATCTGGACTAATCATCATCCTATTGGTGTCACCTGTGTCTACCTGTTCACCTGTGTATTTATGCCCTCACTTCCCTGTGTTCCCTTTCTCAGTGTTCTCTGCTAGTTTCTCTATGCTCAGCAGTACTAATCAATGTCTGATCGGAGAAGTATGTACAGGTACTCGAGAAGTGTTCTCCCTGTTTCTTTATTATTTCAGTCATAGTTACTATTTCGTATTTTGGCTGTCAGCCTGTTTTTGGAGACTTATTTGCTCCACCTTTCTTTTATCGCGTTAAGTCAGTTGTTTTGTATCCTGGCTTCGGGACCACCAGTAAAGATCCTTGTTTCACCATCTCTGCCTACTGCCTACTGTCTATCCTGCACCGCACCTGGGTCACACCTCACACCAACCCTTACACTACATTATGCTCAAATAGCCACAATAGCCTATTGGCTACTGTCTAAAACTGTAAGGGTACAGCCTCAGTGTTCACTGTAAACGCGTGCCGGAAGTTGCACAAAAGTTCAAGTTTCCACTCACAAGACCTAAAATTTGCTCAGTGCCCCCCAAAATTAGAGGGAACATTGGTGGTGAGTCCTGGAATGCAGACCTCTATTCCAGCTGATACTCTATTTCTTATATAGTAGAACTACTTTTGACCAGCGCCCATAGGGTTCCGGTCAAAAGTAGTGTACTATTAGGGAATAGGGTGCCATTTGAGACGCACCCTCTCCCTGCACCCTAGCTGCATCCTTGAGGGCAGACAATAATGCTTACCCATCCCCATCTATTCCTATTATCTGCTGATGTTACCCACTAATATCTGCTGTTGTTACCCACTAATATCTGCTGTTGTTACCCACTAATACCTGCTGATGTTACCCACTAATATCTGCTGATGTTACCCACTAATATCTGCTGATGTTACCCACTAATATCTGCTGATGTTACCCACTAATATCTGTTGATGTTACCCACTAATATCTGTTGATGTTACCCACTAATATCTGCTGTTGTTACCCACTAATACCTGCTGATGTTACCCACTAATATCTGCTGATGTTACCCACTAATATATGTTGATGTTACCCACTAATATCTGTTGATGTTACCCACTAATATCTGCTGTTGTTACCCACTAATATCTGCTGATGTTACCCACTAATATCTGTTGATGTTACCCACTAATATCTGTTGATGTTACCCACTAATATCTGCTGTTGTTACCCACTAATACCTGCTGATGTTACCCACTAATATCTGCTGATGTTACCCACTAATATATGCTGTTGTTAACCACTAATATCTGTTGATGTTAACCACTAATATCTGTTGATGTTAACCACTAATATCTGCTGATGTTACCCACTAATATCTGCTGTTGTTAACCACTAATATCTGTTGATGTTAACCACTAATATCTGCTGATGTTACCCACTAACATCTGCTGATGTTACCCACTAACATCTGCTGATGTTTCCCACTAATATCTGCTGATGTTACCCACTATTATCTGCTGATGATACCCACTAATATCTGCTGATGTTACCCACTAACATCTGCTGATGTTACCCACTATTATCTGCTGATGTTACCCACTATTATCTGCTGATGTTACCCACTATTATCTGCTGATGATACCCACTAATATCTGCTGATGTTACCCACTAATATCTGCTGATGTTACCCACTATTATCTGCTGATGTTACCCACTATTATCTGCTGATGATACCCACTAATATCTGCTGATGATACCCACTAATATCTGCTGATGTTACCCACTAATATCTGCTGATGTTACCCACTAATATCTGTAGCTGTTACCCACTAATACCTGCTGATGTTACCCACTAATACCTGTAGCTGTTACCCACTAATACCTGCTGATGATACCCACTAATATCTGTAGCTGTTACCCACTAATATCTGCTGATGTTACCCACTAATATCTGTAGCTGTTACCCACTAATACCTGCTGATGATACCCACTAATATCTGCTGATGATACCCACTATTATCTGCTGATGATACCCACTAATATCTGCTGATGTTACCCACTAATATCTGCTGATGTTACCCACTATTATCTGCTGATGTTACCCACTATTATCTGCTGATGATACCCACTAATATCTGCTGATGATACCCACTAATATCTGCTGATGTTACCCACTAATATCTGCTGATGTTACCCACTAATATCTGTAGCTGTTACCCACTAATATCTGCTGATGTTACCCACTAATATCTGCTGATGTTACCCACTATTATCTGCTGATGATACCCACTAATATCTGCTGATGATACCCACTAATATCTGCTGATGATACCCACTAATATCTGCTGATGTTACCCACTAATATCTGCTGATGTTACCCACTATTATCTGTAGCTGTTACCCACTAATACCTGCTGATATTACCCACTAATAAACAGCTATAATCAACCTTGGCTACAGTTTCTCCAAGACCTCTGCCCTCTCATAGCCTGGTCCCACATCTGTTTTCTGCTGTGTTTGCTATCTGCTTTGGTCATTGTCATACCAAACAACTACAGTAGTTGGCTATACAGCTAAAACAGAACTGTGACCAGGCTAACACTCATTCAAAAGGGCCACATGGCACCCTATTCCCTATGTAGTGCACTACTTTTGACCAGGGCACTATGGGCTCTAGTGCACTACAGGGAATAGAGTGTCATTTGGGACGAAGTCATAAAAGTTCTTCCACTGGCCCTCATACAACCCTCCTCCTGATCCACAGTCAGTGAAGCATCTGCAGGTTATCATCATCACTCACCGCTACTTCATATTTAACTAGAGGCCATCTTGACAAGACACTACTTTGACCGGTCATACTTGTGGTGTGAGTGTGTGTGTGTGTGTGTGTGTGTGTGTGTGTGTGTGTGTGTGTTTGGTCATCATTGTGGAATAGTTAGCTTGTTGAAGAGCAGGGTGGGAACTAAGGAGTGGCCTCTCCAGGACCAGGGGTGGTTGAGGAGCCCTGTACTCACCCTGGGTGTCTGATGTCTGGGATGAGTGGCCAGTGACTGGCCCTGGAGTACTGGAGCTCCACTGGAGGAAATTAAGAGGTAGGTAAAGTAGAGTTTACCATGAGGACATTAAAGCGGATTATAGGAATTTAGTCCTGCACAAATGTTTTACCTATTGTGGAAAACCTTTGTGAAGGTGTAAGACTCTTTGTCAACGATTCTGTCAAGTTTCTATTTTTTCAAATGATGTCTGTGAGATTCACATCCTGTTTATACCTTTTACTTCATCAGTGATAAGCCTCTCAAACACTAAAACCAGACAGGACTCAACTCACTTGGGTTGGTGGATTTTGAACACACATGTTCACATTCAATCACATTCACACATCACTAAACACTTGCTCGCCACAACACGTTCCATGAAGAAAGGTGTGACTTCACAATTTCTATGTGATATGTCATCACACAAGGCCGTAATCCCATGTCCGTGTGTGTGTATAGGCAAACAGGAATGAGCTAACACGGCTAATATACAGTACCAGTCAAAAGTTTGGACACACCTACACATTCAAGGGTTTTTCTTTTTTTTACTATTTTTTACATTGTAAAATAATAGTGAAGACATCAAAACTATGAAATAACACATATGGAATCATGTAGTAACCAAAAAAGTGTTAAACAAATCAAAATATATTTTATATTTGAGATTCTTCAAATAGCCACCCTTTGCCTTGACGACAGCTTTGCACACTCTTGGCATTCTCTCAACAAGCTTCATGAGGTAGTCACCTGGAATGCATTTCAATTAACAGATGTTCTTCTTAAAAGTTAATTTGTGGAATTTCTTTCCTTCTTAATGCGTTTGAGCCAATCAGTTGTGTGGTGACAAGGTAGGGGGGGTATACAGAAGATAGCCCTATTTGGTAAAAGATCAAGTCCATATTATGTCAAGAACAGCTCAAATAAGCAAAGAGAAACGCCAGTCCATCATGAGGCTGCATTTATTGTAGCTGGGGATTTCAACAAAGCAAATTTGAGGACTAGGCTGCCGAAGTTCTATCAACATATCGACTGTTGTATTTGGGCTGCTAAAATTCTCGACCATTGTTATTCGAACTTCTGGGATGCTTACAAGGCGCTCCTCCGCCCTCCTTTCGGCAAATCTGACCACGACTCAAACAGGAAGTACCCGTGCTAAGGACTTTTCAACGCTGGTCTGACCAATCGGAATCCACGCTTCAAGATTATGTTGATCACGCGGACTGGGATATGTTCTGGGTAGCTTGCGAAAATAATTTATGCACTGAAACGGTGACTGAGTTTATAAGGAAGTGTATAGGAGATGTTGTGCCCAATGTGACTATTAAAACATACCCTAATCAGAAACTGTGGATAGATGGCAGCATTCGCGCAAAACTGAAAGAGCGAACCACCGCATTTAACCATGGCAAGGTGACTGGGAATATGGCAGAATACAAACATTGTAGCTATTCACTCCGCAAAGCAATTAAACTGGCAAAACATCAGTATAGAGACAAAGTGGAGTCGCAATTCAACAGCTCAGACACGAGACATATGTGGCAGGGTCTACAGACAATCACGGACTACAAAAGGAAATCCAGCCACGTCGCCGACACCGACATCTTGCTTCCGGAAAAGCTAAACACCTTCTTCGCCCGCTTCGAGGATAACACTGTGCCACCGACGTGGCCCACTACCAAGGACAGTGGGCTCTCCTTCTCCGTGGCCAATGTGAGTAAGATATTTAAGCATGTTAACCCTCACAAGGCTGCCGGCCCAGACAGCATCCATAGCCACGTCCTCAGAGCATGCGCAGACCAGCTGGCTGGTTTGTTTACGGACATATTCAATCTCTCCCTATCCCAGTCTGCTGTCCCCACATGCTTCAAGATGACCACCATTGTTCCTGTACCCAAGAAAGCAAAGGTAACTGAACTAAATAACTATCGCCCCGTAGCACTCACCGATGTCATCATGAAGTGCTTTGAGAGACTAGTCAAGGATAATATCACCTCTATCTTACCTGTCATCCTAGACCCACTTCAATTTGCTTACCACCCCAATAGATCCACAGACGATGCAATTGCCATCACACTGCACACTGCCCTTTCCCATCTGGACAAGAGGAATACCTATGTAAGAATGCTGTTCATTGACTATAGCTCAGCATTCAACACAATAGTACCCTCCAAGCTCATCATTAAGCTTCAGGCCCTGGGTCTGAACCCCGCCCTGTGCAACTGGATCCTGGACTTCCTGACGGGCCACCCCCAGGTGGTGAAGATAGGAAACAACACCTCCACTTCGCTGATCCTCAACACTGGGGCTCCACAAGGGTGCGTGCTCAGCCCCCTCCTGTACTTCCTGTTCACCCATGACTGTATGGCCAAGCATGCCGCCAACTCAATCATCAGGTTTGCAGACGACACAACAGTAGTAGGCTTGATTACCAACAATGACGAGACAGCAACAGAGCCTCTTCAACCTCAAGAGGCTGAAGAAAACCCTCACAAATTTTTACAGATGCACAATTGAGAGCATCCTGTGGGGCTGTATCACCGCCTGGTACGGCAACTGCACCGCCCGCAACCGCAGGGCTCTCCAGAGGGTGGTGCGGTCTGCCCAACGCATTACCGGGGGCAAACTACCCGCCCTCCAGGACACCTACAGCACCCGATGTGACAAGAAGGCCAAAAAGATCATCAAGGACATCAACCACCCGAGCCACTGCCTGTTCACCCCGCTATCATCCAGAAGGCGAGGTCAGTACAGGTGCATCAAAGCTGGGACCGAGAGAATGAAAAACAGCTTCTATCTCAAGGCCATCAGACTGTTAAATAGCCATCACTAGCACATTAGAGGCTGCTGCTGCCCATAGAAATCACTGGCCACAAATGGAACACTAGTCATTTTAATAATGTTTACATATCTTGCATTACTCATCTCATATGTATATAGTGTATTCTATAATATTCTACTGTATCTTAGTCCATGCCGCTCTGTCATTGATCGTCCATATATGTACAGTAGGGAGAACAAGTATTTTGATACACTGCCGATATTGCAGGTTTTCCTACTTACAAAGCATGTAGAGGTCTGTAATTTTTATCATAGGTACACTTGAACTGTGAGTGACGGAATCTAAAACAAAAATCCAGAGAATCACATTGTATGATTTTTAAGTAAATAATTTGCATTTTATTACATGACATAAGTATTTGATCACCTACCAACCAGTAAGAATTCCGGCTCTCACAGACCTGTTAGTTTTTCTTTAAGAAGCCCTCCTGTTCTCCACCCATTACCTGTATTAACTGCACCTGTTTGAACTCGTTACCTGTATAAAAGACACATGTCCACACACTCATTCAAACAGACTCCAACCTCTCCACAATGGCCAAGACCAGAGAGCTGTGTAAGGACATCAGGGATAAAATTGTAGACCTGCACAAGGCTGGGATGGGCTACAGGACAATAGGCAAGCAGCTTGGTGAGAAGGCAACAACTGTTGGCGCAATTATTAGAAAATGGAAGAAGTTCAAGATGACGGTCAATCACCCTCGGTCTGGGGCTCCATGCAAGATCTCACCTCGTGGGGCATCAATGATCATGAGGAAGGTGAGGGATCAGCCCAGAACTACACGGCAGGACCTGGTCAATGACCTGAAGAGAGCTGGGACCACAGTCTCAAAGAAAACCATTAGTAACACACTACGCCGTCATGGATTAAAAAACAAAGCCAGGGCAACTAAGGAGTGGCTCCGTAAGAAGCATCTCAAGGTCCTGGAGTGGCCTAGCCAGTCTCCAGACCTGAACCCAATAGCAAATATTTGGAGGGAGCTGAAAGTCCGTATTGCCCAGCGACAGCCCCGAAACCTGAAGGATCTGGAGAAGGTCTGTATGGAGGAGTGGGCCAAAATCCCTGCTGCAGTGTGTGCAAACCTGGTCAAGACCGACAGGAAACGTATGATCTCTGTAATTGCAAACAAAGGTTTCTGTACCAAATATTAAGTTCTGCTTTTCTGATGTATCAAATACTTATGTCATGCAATAAAATGCAAATTAATTACTTAAAAATCATACAATGTGATTTTCTGGATTTTTGAAGTGTACCTATGATAAAAATTACAGACCTCTACATGCTTTGTAAGTAGAAAAACCTGCAAAATCGGCAGTGTATCAAATACTTGTTCTCCCCACTGTATATATTCTTAATTCCATTCCTTACTTTGATTTGTGTGTATTGGGTATATGTTGTGAAATTGTTAGATATTACTTGCTAGATATTACTGCACTGTCGGAGCTAGAAGCACAAGCATTTCGCTACACCCGCAATAACATCTACTAAACACGTACGTGTACGTGACAAATACAATTTGATTTGATTTGATTTGACTTTAAGACATGAAGGTCAGTCAATACAGAACATTTCAAGAACTTTGAAGGTTTCTTCAAGTGCAGTCGCAAAATACATCAAGCGCTATGATGAAACTGGCTCTCATGAGGACCGCCACAGAAATGGAAGACCCAGAGTTACCTCTGCTGCAGAGGATAAGTTCATAAGAGTTACCAGCCTCTGAAATTGCAGCCCAAATAAATGCTTCACAGAGTTCAAGTCACAGACACATCTCAACATCAACTGTTCAGAGGGGACTGTGTGAATCAGGCCTTCATGGTTGAATTACTGCAAAGAAACCACTACTAAAGGACACCAATAAGAAGAAGATTCCTGCTTGGGCCAAGAAACATGAGCAATGGACATTAGACCGGTGGGAATGTGTCCAAATTTGAGATTTTTGGTTTCAACCGCCGTGTGTTTGTGAGACGCGGTGTGGGTGAACGGATGATCCCTGCATGTGTAGTTCCCACCGTAAAGCATGGAGGAGGAGGTGTTATGGTGTGGGGGTGCTTTGCTGGTGACACTGTCTGTGATTTCTTACTTAACCAGCATGGCTACCACAGCATTCTGCAGCGATACACCATCCCATCTGGTTTGGGCTTAGTGGGACTATCATTAGTTTTTCTACAGGACAATGACCCAACACACCTCCAGGCTGTGTAAGGGCTATTTTACCAAGAAGGAGAGTGATGGAGTGTTGCATCAGATGACCTGGCCTCCACAATCACCCGACCTCAACCCAATTGAGATGGTTTGGGATGAGTCCGACCGCAGAGTGAAGGAAAAGCAGCCAACAAGTGCTCAGCATGTGTGGGAACTCCTTCAAGACTGTTGGAAAAGCATTCCAGGTGAAGCTGGTTGAGAGAATGCCAAGAGTGTGCAAAGGGTGGCTATTTGAAGATTCTCAAATATAAAATATATTTTGATTTGTTTAGCACTTTTTTGGTTACTACATGATTCCATATGTTTTATTTCATAGTTTTGATGTCTTCACTATTATTCTACAATGTAAAAAATTGTACAAATAAAGTAAACCCTTGAATGAGTAAATGTGTCCAAACTTTTGACTGGTAGTGTATATGGAGGCAGTGAGCAGCAATGCTTATCTAGGACCAGGTCCCCCCCCCCCCGTGTCATATACTCATATCCATTATGATCTAAAAGCCAAAACTGATCCTAGAACACCAGTCCTACTCTGACGCACGTTATAAATACAAGCCCGGACACAGGACATTAATCCAGGAACATGGCACCAACACTTCCCCTCTTCCCTCACAAAGACGCCAGCCCGCTACCTCATCCAAAACTCATAAACATAGAACACTGACTAATAACTTTAATAGAGTGGTCCGGCTAAGAGCTTGACAAGACATTAACGCCTGAAAAATGTCTATGGCCGCTACTAAAAGTGTAATAATAATAGGTCCACCTGCTGGGAGGGAGAGTGCTGCTGAGGTGAAGACAGCTGGCTCTGCCTGACAGCATCGACCATGTGACGATGAAGGGGAGCTGAGATTCTCATATAGTACACTGGTGGATTGGAGGTACTTAGTTGCCGCTAACCACAGATCTAGGACAAGATTACTCTCACCCTCAGCAGATATGAAAAATATTTGACCCTGTATACATTTTTAGGGGCAAAACAGGGGCTACATGTGGTGTATCAACTTGTGCAAAACATTAAGACCGATTCAGATTGATCATATAGACATGACACCTGTAGCCTCCTGTAGCTCAGTTGGTAGAGCATGGCGCTTGCAACGCCAGGGTTGAGGGTTCGATTCCCACGGGGGGCCAGTATGAAAAATGTATGCACTCACTAACTGTAAGTCGCTCTGGATAAGAGCGTCTGCTAAATGACTAAAATGTAAATGACACGGTTCTCAATTCCACATGATATATCGTCTTGTCTCTTTTTTTATTTTTTTATTTTATTTAATAAAACACACAGTACATTTCTATTTGTCTAGCGTTGATTGTTCTGTACCTGTGAGTATAAACCCCTAAAGCGCTGTGCCCTGCTGTAACCACTCAGGTGGCTTAATTGAATGGCAGGAGTAATGAGACTAATTGCAGAAGGCTCCATTGGCCAATCAATGCCCAGTGTTTTCCAACGATCCCTCCCTGCACCAGTTGCTGCTCTGTATCAACTGATCTAGCCTAGTCTTTGTTTCACTGCCCTTTTGACACAAAAAGCAGAGGGAACCAGACCTGCTTTCCACTTTAGGCTTCAAAGGATAATTGGGATTTAAATCGAAGGACTGCTACCATTTTCGGACGGTATCATTACATAGATTTTACGCAACTACCAAAGACTCTGATTACAGAATGGTAATAGAGAAAGATAATAATTGAATCCATCTATATTCTGGGTTATTGGACAGTAATGGATTTGTCTGAATCTGAAGTGACGCCACTTCAGTTGGCCTAGATTTCCGTAAGCAGCCAGTCAGCCAGCCAGACAGCCAGACAGACTGACAGCTAGGCCGTCCCTGTGACAGGACTGTTATGACATCTGTCACTAAACCCCTCCTCTCATCTCCCTCGCTGCACCATGACCCTGACACCAAACGTCTGCTTCCTCCTACTGCCATGAAGCGACGGAACACAGCCCACATTCTAGAATCTAGTCTAATTGAAGCTTTTCATTATGTCAGAGATAATAGAGATAGATGATAGCTAACACTAACACTAACAGGAAATAGCTAGCTATTTCTGAAGGATTAGTGAGGTTCAGGTCTTGATATCGTTATTATTGAGCTTTAGATAATAGCATAGTCATTTAAACTATCACCAGTCAACATCTAGTTGAACATGGAAAATGTAAACTCTGATGAAAATCACAACTTAAATTCATCCTGCAAATAAAAATACACTATATATACAAAATTATGTGGACGCCCTACTATATATAGCCTCCCTACTGTTATTTTATTTTACTTCTGCTCTTTTTTTTCTCAACACTTGTTTTATTTTACTTTTTTTATAAAAAATAAATGCACTGTTGGTTAAGGGCTGTAAGTAAGCATTTCACTGTAATGACTGTTTAGTGCCAAAAATAAGGGGTACAAAAATAAAAAATAAAAAATCCTAGTCTTTTGTTATATCTCTCAGATATAGGACAGACACTTCAGAACAAACTTCCTTTTTTATTATTTTTTGGGACTATCTGTTATTCAATGCGTTTGTATGGAATAATATCAGTAAGGCAATCAAATATTCGTATTACTTGCTAGACATTTTTATACGTCAAGGGGTCTCAAAATTCAATATCAAATAGCAAAATGATAAAATGACCTTAAAACAATTCCATATAGCCTTGTACTACCCCCTCTCCCCCGGCTTAAACAGGGCTTAGACTCTTACGGGTTAAAGGGGACCCGCACCCGCTGATTTGCTTGCGGCCATGACAGAAGCCAATCATGAGTTGGGTTGGGGGTGTGGTTTGATGTGGGTGTTTCTTGGGTGTGTCCTTGCTACCACCAAGAAACACCCATCCATCAGAACCTTGCCTGCAATTGTTTTCCCCCACTCAATCACAACAAACAAACCTCTTGCAGGTAGAGTTAAATAATTACAGGCAGATGCATGGTGAGATGCCGGAAGAAGCTTTGAAAAGCTTGGTAGCCTACAGACTAATGTGAGAAGAATGCAATTGCTGAATTTATGTAGATATTCTAAACTAAGTGTTTTGATAACTTTCTAATGCAGTAACAGGTCCATGTAGAATAAACCACCCTTTACATAATACCATAGAAGCAGTGTTCTGCTAATATAACAATGTGCACCTTACACCGTTCACTGTCATTCCCAGCCATTACAGATACTGTACCTATCAGCATTCTATCTGGTGGTAATGGGGCTACCTGGGCAAACACCACATATGAAGGTGAATTGGGACAAAACTCAAAACTGTTTTGACCTTTGACCAGGTCAAATGTCACCAACCTGATTCAAGTGTCCTCCCTGTTCCATTTATAGGAATGCAAATGGTACATTTTGTTATAGAGAAAGGACAAAGCTTTTTGATAATGCAATTAACATCCAAAATGACTTGGCTGGGTAATTAACCTACTAGTTTATTAAACCAAGTCTTTTTTTATACAACTTTTCATATAACACACCCATTGTTGATGAAGCCGTCTGTGTCATCAGGGCATTTACTCAGGTCAAGCTAACTCTAGGTCGTCACTAGTTACCACAATCACAAAGTCATACAGGCCGCCTATTTCTACAATTTATTATATTATACAATACTTAAAATGTGATTTTAAACCTAACCCTAACCTTAACCCTAACCACAATGCTAACCTTATACCTAACCCTAACCTTAGATTAAGACCAAAATGCTAATTCTGGTGGCCATGAATATTTATGATATAGCCACATTTGACTTTGTGGCTGTACTCTGTGAATCTTACTCCATATGCTAATTATGTCACCTTTGTTTTGAGCCGACATCACCGTGGGCTTTGAACGGGGCACCTGGCTCATGCCTGGGAGACAGCCCGGTTCCAAAATGAATGCAAGGAGAACACGCCGACCTGGACACCTGGGCCAGATGAATCGAGTCCCCTCAATAAAGGGAAGTGAAGTGGAAGGAGGTGTGATTTGCACGTGAAGCTTGGCAAAAGGGGGCACGATTTGTTGACATAATTGTAATGCAAACCCAACCTTCATTTACTTGTTGTGACGCACTGAGGTTCCAAACTCCGTTTTAGACGAGACTGTCTTTATCACCAAAATTATCCTATTTACACTTCGTAGTCAATTTTGACAATATAATAAATGTTTTCTGACTGATATCGATGCCACATAGGCCATTTTCAAAGGGATTTGTTACTTTAACAGAATGAGTGTCATCCCATACACACACACCCACACACCAACACAAACACACACACACACACACACACACACAGCTACCTCCATGGCTTCTAGACTGATGATACAAGTCTCTCTTTCTCTGAGATACTACCACACTCAAGGACAGCAGTGGGGCGAGTCATAAACTACATGGGTGGTGGGAGAGTACTCCTTGTAAACTGCTCATAAAGAAGGAGGCAAACATGTAGGTTCACACACACCCCTAAGTCACATCAATCAATGAATGGATGGTAGTTCAGAGACCACCGTGAGCGTGATCACCGGATTGATTCACAGGAGGAGGAATAACATCTTGTCCTCTTTCCCTCTCTCCTTCTCTCTCTCTTTCCCTCTCTCTCTCTCTCTCCCCTTCTCTTTCTCTTTCCCTCTCTCTTTCCCTCTCTCTTTCCCTCTCTCCTTCTCTCTCTCTTTCCCTCTCTCCTTCTCTCTCTTTCCCTTTCTTTCTTTCCCTCTCTCTTTCCCTCTCTCCTTCTCTCTCTCTTTCCCTCTCTTTCCCTCTCTCCTTCTCTCTCTCTTTCTCTCTCTTTCCCTCTCTCCTTCTATCTCTCTTTCCCTCTCTCCTTCTCTCTCTCTTTCCCTCTCTCTCCCCTTCTCTCTCTCTTTCCCTCTCTTCCCCTCTCTCCTTCTCTCTCTCTTTCCCTCTCTCTTTCCCTCTCTTCTTCTCTCTCTCTTTCCCTCTCTCTTTTCCTCTCTCCTTCTCTCTCTCTCTCTCTTTCCCTCTCTTTCCCTCTCCTTCTCTCTCTCTTTCCCTCTCTCTTTCCCTCTCTCCTTATCTCTCTCTCTCTCTCCTTATCTCTCTCCTTCTCTCCTTCTCTCTCTTTCCCTCTCTCTTTCCCTCACTCCTTCTCTCTCTCTTTCTCTCTCCTTCTCTCTCTCCCTTTCTCCTCATCCCTCCATTACTGGATCCTTCTCCTCCTCTGTCATCTATTGCTTCTACCATCTCTCTCTCTCTCTCTCTCTCTCTCTCTCTCTCTCTCTCTCTCTCTCTCTCTCTCTCTCTCTCTCTCTCTCTCTCTCTCTCTCTCTCTCTCTCTCTCTATTCCTTGATCCTCTGTTTTTATTAACCCTTCACTCTCTCCGTTATTTCGTTCCCTGGGTTCATGCTTCACTTCCTGTACTCACTCCTCTTTCCTCAAGTCTTCTTCTCTTTGACTGGCTCCTCTCTGATGTACATCTTACATCCTCCATTCTCCTTTGTTGCCATTCACTTTTACCATTCCCTTTCTATAAGATGCTCTTCAATCTCTATATACTTCCAACAACCCTTTTCTCCTCCATCCCTCTATAGATCAAACAGTCCTTTCTTCAATGCATCATTCATGATTTTGTTATTTAATGCACTCACTCTCTCTCTCTGTCTCTTTCATACTGGTAGCGATCAAGTAATTATTTCTCCCTGCTTTAACATGTATTTTATCATTTTAATGACTAGCCTCTATTCCTGTTGCCTCTCCATCCCCCTTTCATAACCTACCATGCAACAACCCCTCTCTTTCTCTCCCTCTCTGGGTCTCTCCCTCCCTCATCATCCCCTTTCTCTGGTCTGTCTATCTCCCTCCCCCTTGTTTCTCTCTCTCTCTCCTCCCCCAACCTCCCTCCCTCTCTTCTCCCTGAGGTGAGCCGGTGGTAATGCCAAGCCCAGGTCAGTAATGGTGTAATCCTTTTACATCTCTCTCTCGCTCCCTCTGTCCCTCTGTCTCTCAGTCTCTCTCTCCGTCTCGCTCTCTGACTCTCCCTCCCTCTCTCTCTCCACCTCTCAATCCTCTCTCTCTCAACGGTCAAGCAGCAACAGTCGTTATCTAGGGCCCTATAAAATCTGTTGTATTTTTTGCCTGATTTCCGTTTTTTCCCAAATGTAGTTCTCAGTTTTGTTTTTCCAGGTTCCCATTTTGGGGGGGGGTTTAGCTCTCAAATTCACACTTTGTTTTATAGAAAAACTAAAAAAATTGGATGTTGTAAGTCCACAACAATTATTAAACCACACCAGGAGACCACTTTTGAGGTCTAGGAAAAACCAAAGAAAATTTGAATTCTGGGTGTAATTACCCTTTAATTCAAGTGCTCACCAGCCAGAGACCGTTGTTTGGGTTAGCAATGTTTCTTCAGCACTCACGTGATTGCAGAATTTGCTAAAGAAATGGCCAATGGATTGATTCAAATAATCATGATATCATTCTACCAGGTAGGCATAGGCTACTTTGTAATTAACATTTAATTGAGAAGGATTTTGGGAAAGCCTTCCATCTTTACCAGAAGATGGTTATCGCACGCACGCACGCACGCACACACACACACACACACACACACACACACACACACACACACACACACACACACACACACACACACACCAGGGCATTCCTGTGCCGTTTCAGAAAGTTGCAGGAAAATACAAATCACTAATGCATTTTGTTCAGGTCTTATGATTAACTTGAGCAAATTAATGCATTTCCTAATAAGTTCAATACATTTGTTGAATTCCTACTAAGTAAAAAAAAAAAAATTATATTGTTGAATTCTGTTTTAATGTCTGGATTCCGTGATTCCGTCCGCGCGTTCTCCACAACACATATTTTATAGGGCCCTTATCATCATGGAAATGGCAAAGTACAATCTCTCTATAATACACAGTGTCCTGTCCGGAGCATTTCATGTCCTTATAATACCGCCACCATGCCACACACACACACACACACACACCTCTGTAATACTACCGCCATGCCACAAAAGACATGTCACCGCTTATCAGTGAATTACAGCTATCCTGAGGAATAGGGATGTTTTAGATGTTTGGGTTGTGTCCCAAATGGCAGCCTATTCACTATATAGTGCACTACCTTTGACCAGAACCCATAGTGCACTATGTAGGGAATAGGGTGCCATTTGTGCACTATGTAGGGAATAGGGTGCCATTTGTGCACTATGTAGTGAATAGGGTGCCATTTGTGCACTATGTAGGGAATAGGGTGCCATTTGTGCACTATGTAGGGAATAGGGTGCCATTTGTGCACTATGTAGTGAATAGGGTGCCATTTGTGCACTATGTAGGGAATAGGGTGCCATTTGTGCACTATGTAGTGAATAGGGTGCCATTTGTGCACTATGTAGGGAATAGGGTGCCATTTGTGCACTATATAGTGATTAGGGTGCCATTTGTGCACTATGTAGGGAATAGGGTGCCATTTGGGATGCTACCCAAGTGTTTACCTAAGTGGGCGCTGTGGATGTTTGTAAACAGCCACAAATCTCCTTCTGAGTGTTGTAAATATATATGTCAAAAAGAGTCACGGTATGTGAAGAGGAAATTCAACGTTTCCCATTTCTATTCTGTACACATTAAGCAGCGGTGTCACTATCTAAGCATTTGGCAAACATGCACAGGCATGCACACAAACACAGCTCCATGCCAAGTTTCACATCTGGGTATTGTGAATATGTGAGTCATCTGATATTCACACAAACACACACACATACGCGCCATGGCACACATCTGGGCATTGTGATGAAACCTCTGAGGAGGGAGTGTGGTGTGTAACTGTGCCTTTGCATGTCCACCTGTGTGCCCAGAAATTGCTTCAAAAACTCTACTCTACCTGCACCTGTTTTCAACCCTTAGGTAAACGCTGGAGGGCCTCACACTCACACAAAGACACACACACGCACATACAGTGGCTTGCATTTTTCCTATTTTGTTGCCTTACAACCTGGAATTAAAATGATTTTTTGGGGGTTTGTATCATTTGATTTACACAACATGCCTACCACTTTGAAGATGCAAAATAATTTTTGGGGTGAAACAAACAAGAAATAAGACAAAAAAACAGAAAACTTGAGCGTCCATAACTATTCACTTCCCCCCAAAGTCAATACTTTGTAGAGCCACCTATTGCAGCAATTACAGCTGCAAGTCTCTTTGGGTGTCTCTATAAGCTTGGCCACTGGGATTTTTGCCCATTCTTCAAAGCAAAATTGCTACAGCTCCTTCAAGTTGGATGGGATCCGCTGGTGTACAGCAATCTTTGAGTCAAACCACAGATTCTCAATTGGATTGAGGTCTGGGCTTTGACTAGGCCATTCCAAGACATTTAAATGTTTCCCCTTAAACCACTCAAGTGTTTCTTTAGCAGTATGCTGAGGGTCATTGTCCTGCTGGAAGGTGAACCTCTGTCCCAGTCTCAAATCTCTGGAAGACTGAAACAGGTTTGCCTCAAGAATTTCCCTGTATTTAGCGCCATCCATCATTCCTTCAATTCTGACCAGTTTACTAGTCCCTGCCGATAAAAAAACATCCCCACAGCATGATGCTGCCACCACCATGCTTCACTGTGGGGATGGTGTTCTCAGGGTGATGAGAGGTGTTGGGTTTGCGCCAGACATAGCGTTTTCCTTGATGGCCAAAAAGATCAATTTTAGTCTCATCTGACCAGAGTACCTTCTTCCATATATTTGGGGAGTCTCCCACATGCCTTTCGGCGAACACCAAACGTGTTCACTTATTTTTTTCTTTAAGCAATGGCTTTTTTCTGGCCTCTCTTCCGTAAAACCTAGCTCTGTGAAGTGTACAGCTTAAAGTGGTCCTATGGACAGATACTCCAATCTCCGCTGTGGAGCTTTGCAGCTCCTTCAGGGTTATCTTTGGTCTCTTTGTTGCCTCTCTGATGAATGCCCTCCTTGCCTGGTCCGTGAGTTTTGGTGGGCGGCCCTCTCTTGGCATGTTTGTTGTGGTTCCATATTCTTTCAATTTTTTAACAATGTATTTAATGGTGCTCTGTGGGATGTTCAAAGCTTCTGATATTTTTTAAAAACCCAACCCTGATCTCTACTTCTCCACAACTTTGTCTCTGACCTGTTTGGACAGTTCCTTGGTCTTCATGGTGCCGCTTGCTTGGTGGTGCCCCTTGCTTAGTGGTGTTGCAGACTCTGGGGCCTTTCAGAACAGGTGTATATACAGTTGAAGTCAGAAGTTTACATTCACCTTGGCCAAATACATTTAAACTCAGTTTTTCACAATTCCTGACATTTAATCCTAGTAAATATTCCCTGTCTTAGGTCAGTTAGGATCACCACTTTATTTTAAGAATGTCAAATGTCAGAATAATAGTAGAGAGAATGATTTATTTTAGCTTTTATTTATTTCATCACATTCCCAGTGGGTCAGAAGTTTACATACACTCAATTAGTATTTGGTAGCGTTGCCTTTAAATTGTTTAACTTGGGTCAAACGTTTCGGGTAGCCTTCCACAAACTTCCCACAATAAGTTGGGTGAATTTTGGCCCATTCCTCCTGACAGAGCTGGTGTAACTGAGTCAGGTTTGTAGGCCTCCTTGCTCGCACACGCATTTTCAGTTCTGGCCACAAATGTTCTATAGGATTAAAGTCAGGGCTTTGTGATGGCCACTCCAATACCTTGACTTTGTTGTCCTTAAGCCATTTTGCCACACCTTTGGGAGTATGCTTGGGGTCATTGTCCATTTGGAAGACCCATTTGTGACCAAGCTTTAACTTCCTGACTGATGTCTTGAGATGTTGCTTCAATATATCCACATAATCTTCCATCCTCATGATGCCATCTATTTTGTGAAGTGCACCAGTCCCTCCTGCAGCAAAGCACCCCCACAGCATGATGCTGCCACCCCTGTGCTTCACGGTTGGGATGGTGTTCTTCGGCTTGCAAGCATTCACCTTTTTCCTCCAAATATAACGATGGTCATTATGGCCAAACAGTTCTATTTTTGTTTCATCAGACCAGAGGACATTTCTCCAAAAAGTACGATCTTTGTCCCCATGTGCAGTTGCAAACCGTAGTCTGGCTTTTTTATGGCGGTTTTTGAGCAGTGGCTTCTTCCTTGCTGAGCGGCCTTTCAGGTTATGTCGATATAGGCCTCGTTTTACTGTGGATATAGATACTTTTGTACCTGTTTCCTCCAGCATCTTCACAAGGCTGTTGTTCTGGGATTGATTTGCACTTTTCGCACCAAAGTACGTTAATCTCTAGGAGACAGAATGCGTCTCCTTCCTGAGCAGTATGACGGCTGCGTGGTCCCATGGTGTTTATACTTGCGTACTATTGTTTGTACAGATGAACATGGTACCTTCAGGCATTTGGAAATTGCTCCCAAGGATGTAACAGACTTGTGGAGGTCTACAGATTTATTTCTGAGGTCTTGGCTGATTTCTTTTGATTTTCCCATGATGTCAAGCAAAGAGGCACTGAGTTTGAAGGTAGGCCTTGAAATACATCCACAGATACAGCTCCAATTGACTCAAATTATGTCAATTAGCCTATCAGAAGCTTCTAAAGCCATGACATCATTTTCTGGAATTTTCCAAGCTGTTTAAAGGCACAGTCAATTTAGTGTATGTAAACTTCTGACCCACTGGAATTGTGATACAGTGAATTATAAGTGAAATAATCTGTCTGTAAACAATTGTTGGAAAAATTACTTGTGTCATGCACAAAGTAGATGTCCTAACCGACTTGCCAAAACTATAGTTTGTTAACAAGAAATGTGTGGAGTGGTTGAAAAACAAGTTTAAATGACTCCAACCTAAGTGTATGTAAACTTCCGACTTCAACTGTATACTGAAATCATGTAACAGATCATGTGACACTTTTGGATTTAATGGTGCTCCGTGGAATGTTCAAAGTTTCTGATATTTTTTTATAACCTAAACCTGATCTGTACTTCTCCACAACTCTGTCCCTGACCTGTTTGGAGAGCTCCTTGGTCTTCATGGTGCCGCTTGCTTGGTGGTGCCCCTTGCTTAGTGGTGTTGCAGACTCTGGGGCCTTTCAAAACAGGTGTATATATACTGAGATCATGTGACAGATTATGTGACACTTAGATTGCACACAGGTGGACTTTATTTAACTAATTATGTGACTTCTGAAGGTAATTGGTTGCACCAGATCTTATTTAGGGGCTTCATAGGAAATGGGGTGAATACATATGAACGCACCACCTTTCCGTTATTTATTTTTTTAGAATTTTTTTAAACAAGTATTTTTTTAATTTCACTTCACCAATTTGGACTATTTTGTGTATGTCCATTACATGAAATCCAAATAAAAATCAATTTAAATTATACGTTGTAATGCGAAAAAATAGGAAAAGCGCCAAGGGGGATGACTACTTTTGCAAGGCACTGTACACATGTGAAACCAGGGGCAGAACATTGGTAAGAGAGGAGACAGGGAAACAGACAGGTGAGAAAAAGCAGGTGTGTGGCTGTGTGTGTACACGTGTCACGTGACATGATTAACACTGATTAGAAAGGTGAGAAAACCTCCATATGTTTGTGTGTGTGTGAGCTGATGCATGTGAGGTCTGCGTTCATTCGTTGTATTCTTTTCTCTGACGTCACTACACATTAGCTGTCTAAGTGATGTGTTTTGATAGACATCTGTGCTCAGGCAACCTTTTAGAAAAAATCATAATATGCTATTTGATGACAATGGCATGGCGGCACTGTGTAAGCCTATGATCTTGTCACTGTGCTTTAATAAAGAGATGTGACATTTGTGCCACAAAGTGATAAATGAGGGTGACAGTCAACTGTATCGCTATCATTAAGCCTGTGTGTGTTTAAGTGTGTGTGCGGTCTATTATGCGCAAGTGAAATTAGTGTCTGTATGAGAGAGAGAGAGAGAGAGTGTGTATGTGTGTGTATGCATGTGTGTCTTTCCATTGAACAAGGATAATGCCACCTACAGAATGAATTGTGGCTGCATGAGTGACTTCATTATGTGTATACATAATCCAGGCCCTGTTACGTATGTGTGTGTATGACTGTATTCAATGTCAGTATAACTGAGTGGACTAATATTGTGTGGTGTGTGTGTGTGTGTGTATTCAATATCAGCGTGTACTTAGTATGCATGTCAGCATTGTGTGTTTGCATTCAGTATGTGTGTTAGAGAGAGTGCTACTCTTCAGTATGTGCGTGTGTGTACCTCCATCGGTGTTGTTCTCCCCTCCTCTCCCCCCTTCTCTCCATCCCTCTTTTCATTATTTGTTTAAATCCTTCTCTCCCGGGTGCTTTCTCATTTTCCTCCATCAAAGCGCTGGTCTGTTTATTCTTGGAGGGGCTATGCTGATGTTGCTCCATAATGGGACACACAGCCCTGCAGATAATCCCTGCTGCACATCAGCCGCTCCATCACTGACTGTCAGACACCCCATGAGGGATGAGCTAGGTGTGTTGTGTGTGTGTGTGTTTGTGTGTGAGGGATGAGGCCAGCCTAGGCCCGGCTGCCATTGCTGCTAGGGGACGGGGAGATATGCAGCTGTCGTCAGCTGTAGTCTCACACGGTGTGTGTTGGTGCGTGTGCAAATGTGTTTCTCTAACAGACAGAGAAGAGGAGGTGGGGAGGGTAAAGGAGAAGCTACATAAGCCACTGTATGTTCTATTGTCACTGTGTGTGAGTAGAAATGGATCCAACAGTATCTATGACTGTGTTAAATCATGATGTTTTTTCTACTGGAGACAGAAGACTGACATTCTCTACAGTATGTCCTTGAGATTAATTCAGCTTGAGCACATTGAACTGTTACGTTCAACATGTCTTCTCTTCCCTCGTCTTACTTCGAGCACCCAACCCTCTAATCTATCACCATTACCCTTGAAGTAGGGTTGGGCGATATATATCGAATTAATTCAATTAATTTGAATGTATGTTTTAGGGTGATGTTCCAAATGCCTGTATTGCAAGAATCAAGGTATTTTTTAGTTTTAGTTTTTATGAGTGTTAGTTTTTTTGGTCTTGTCTCCTTCACTCCTTCTGTGCTGCTCCACTGTGTACCTTCCCACTCGCACACAGACACCAACCCCTCCCCCTGCCACTCACAACAACAAAAACAAAAGAGCATCTTCTTTCTCTCTGACAACAAGCAGTTTCAACTCGCCATTTACATTTGTATTTGTATTTATTATGGATCCCCATTAGCTGCCAAGGCAGCAGCTACTCTTCCTGGGGTCCAGCAAAATTAAGGCAGTTATACCATTTTGAAAACATTACAATACATTTCACAACAGATTTCACAACACATTAAGTGTGTGCCCTCAGAACACTACTCTACTACCACATATCTACAACACAAAATCCAGGTGTACGTGTGTGTATAGTGCGTATGTTATCGTGTGTGTGTATGTGTGTGTCTGTGCCTGTGTGTGTCTCTTCACAGTCCCCGCTGTTCCATAAGGTCTATTTTTATCTGTTTTTTAAATCTGATTTTACTACTTGATGTGGAATTGAGTTCCATGTAGTCATGGCTCTATATAGTACAGTCGTGGTCAAATGTTTTGAGAATGACACAAATACTAATTTTCACAAAGTCTGCTGACTCAGTTTTGATGATGGCAATTTGTATATACTCCAGAATGTCATGAAGAGTGATCAGATGAATTGCAATTAATTGCAAAATCCCTCTTTGCCATGAAAATAAACGTAATCCCCAAAAAAACATTTCCACTGCATTTCAGCCCTGCCACAAAAGGACCAGCTGCCATCATGTCAGTGATTCTCTCGTTAACACAGGTGAGAGTATTGACAAGGACAAGGCTGGAGATCACTCTGTCATGCTGATTGAGTTAGAATAACAAACTGGAAGCTTTAAAAGGAGGGTGGTGCTTGAAATCATTGTTCTTCCTCTGTTAACCATGGTTACCTGCAAGGAAACACGTGCCGTCATCATTGCTTTGCACAAAAAGGGCTTCACAGGCAAGGATATTGCTGCTAGTAAAATTGCACCTAAATCAACCATTTATCGGATCATCAAGAACTTCAAGGAGAGAGGTTCAATTGTTGTGAAGAAGGCGTCAGGGCGCCCAAGAAAGTCCAGCAAGCGCCAGGACCGTCTCCTAAAGTTGATTCAGCTGCGGGATCGGGGCACCACCAGTGCAGAGCTTGCTCAGGAATGGCAGCATGCAGGTGTGAGTGCATCTGCACGCACAGTGAGGCAAAGACTTTTGGAGGATGGCCTGGTGTCAAGAAGGGCAGCAAAGAAGCCACTTCTTTCCAGGAAAAACATCAGGGACAGATGGATATTCTGCAAAAGGTACAGGGATTGGACTGCTGAGGACTGGGGTAAAGTCATTTTCTCTGATGAATCCCCTTTCCGATTGTTTGGGGCATCTGGAAAAAAAAGCTTTTCTGGAAAGGACAAGGTGAGCGCTACCATCAGTCCTGTGTCATGCCAACAGTAAAGCATCCTGAGACCATTCATGTGTGGGGTTGCTTCTCAGCCAAGGGAGTGGGCTTACTCACAAGAACACAGCCATGAATAAAGAATGGTACGAGAGCAACTTCTCCCAACCATCCAAGAACAGTTTTGTGAAAACCAATGCCTTTTCCAGCATGATGGAGCACCTTGCCATAAGGCAAAAGTGTTAACTAAGTGGCTCGGGGAACAAAACATCAACATTTTGGGTCCATGGCCAGGAAACTCCCCAGACCTTAATCCCATTGAGAACTTGTGGTCGATCCTCAAGAGGCGGGTGGACAAACAAAAACCCACAAATTCTGACAAACTCCAAGCATTGATTATGCAATAATGGGCTGCCATCAGTCAGGATGTGGCCCAGAAGTTAATTGACAGCATGCCAGGGCGGATTGCAGAGGTCTTGAAAAAGAAGGGTCAACACTGCAAATATTGACTCTTTGCATAAACTTAATGTAATTGTCAATAAAATCCTTTGACACTTATGGAATGCTTGTAATTATACTTCAGAATACCATAGTAACATCTGACAAAAATATCTCATAACACTGAAGCAGCGAACTTTGTGAAGACCAATACTTGTGTCATTCTCAAAACTTTTGACCATGACTGTACTGTGCACCTCCCATAGAAAAAATATTTTATTTTTATTGGCCAGTCTGAGATATGGCTTTTTTTTTTTCAACTCTGCCTAGAAGGTCAGCATTCCGGAGTCGCCTCTTCACTGTTGACGTTGAGACTGGTGTTTTGCGGGTACTATTTCATGAAGCTGCCAGTTGAGGACCTGTGAGGCGCCTGTTTCTCAAACTAGACACTCTAATGTATTTGTCCTCTTGCTCAGTTGTGCACCGGGGCCTCTCACTCCTCTTTCTATTCTGGTTAGAGCCAGTTTGCGCTGTTCTGTGAAGGGAGTAGTATACAGCGTTGTACGAGATCTTCAGTTTCTTAGCAATTTCTCGCATGGAATAGCCTTCATTTCTCAGAACATGAATACACTGACGAGTTTCAGAAGAAAGTTATTTGTTTCTGGCCTTTTTTGAGCCTGTAATCGAACCCACAATTGCTGATGCTCCAGATACTCAACTAGTCTCAAGAAGGCCAGTTTTATTGCTTCTTTAATCAGCACATCATTTTTCAGCTGTGCTAACATAATTGCAAAAGGGTTTTCTAATGATCAATTAGCCTTTCAAAATGATAAACTTGGATTAGCAAACACAACATACCATTGGAACACAGGACTGATGGTTGCTGATAATGGGCCTCTGTACGCCTATGTAGATATTCCATTAATAATCAGCCGTTTCCAGCTACAATAGCCATTTACAACATTAACAATGTCTTCACTGTATTTCTGATCAATTTGATGTTATTTTAATGGACAAAACAATTGCTTTTCTTTCGAAAACAAGGACATTTCTAAGTGACCCCAAACTTTTGAACGGTAGTGTACCTCTGTTGATATCACATACAGTATCAAGCATTTCACACATATTATCCAAATACTGACTATTAGCACTTGGTGGTCTATAGCAGCTTCCCACAAGAATGTGCTTTAGGTGAGGCAGGTGAACCTGTAGCCATTTAAAACTTCAACAGCATTTCACATGAGATCCTCTTCAAGCTTTAGAGGAATATGACTCTGAACATACACGGCAACACCTCCACCATTGGCATTCCTGTCTCTTCTGAAGATGTTGAAACCATGTATTGCTACCACTGTATCACCAAAGGTATTATCTAAGTGAGTTTCAGAGATAGTCAGTATATGAATGTTATCTGTTACTAGCAAGTTATCGATGTGGGCTATTTTTCGCAATTTTCTGGGATTCTTGATTTTTTTTATTGCTTTACTGGGAGGCTTATTTATGTTTGAGCTGATAGTGCAGGCATTTGAGGTTTGGTCCAACATAATCGGTCATATGGACACCGAAACACATTGAGACATTATTTTACTGTAATAGAGGAGAAATTAACCTTTGAACCAATACCCTTTTTATGTCTCAACTCCCAAAATGTAGAACAGAGCAGACCCCACTAAGACGCATATATAAGGAATTAGCAACTCATTCTCATTCTGAGAAATAAGCATCTTCTTATCCAGGTAGACCACTTGATTTGAACATCAAAACAAAGTGAACAGGCTATGTTGTTCAAACAGTTGGAGACGGAAAGGAGGATGTATTCATAACAGTTCAACTGTTCTACCATGTTAACAAGCAAATAGATCCAAGTTGGCTAGACTTTAAATAGAAAGATCAGCTGGCTACTCACTAGCAGGTGGGCTTGTGCTTGAAAGATTGATTATGAGACCTGTGTTAATTTTCTATAATGCCTGCTACCAGAAGTTGGTTATTATTAGTGGATGTGCGTAGTTCTGGTTACATTTGTAACAAAAAGGGAATTGTCATAGATAGACTTGAAAGCCAGATCAGTGATTATTGCAAAAAAAAGTATGTTAAACTATTTTGATAAAATAATTAAATTATTAGTAGGTCTTAAGGTTGAAGACTTATATTTAGCCTAGGTATAATTTTACAAGCCCTGAATTCATTAGATTATTTCAGACTGTTTGAAATGCAGTGTATTTATCTTGAATTAAGCAACAAAGCTTATTTAGAGAAAACATTTTAAAAAATCTAAATATATTGTGAATCGCCCAAATATTAGTAGATATCGAGATATGATTTTTAGGCCACATCGTCCAGCCCTACCTTGAAGTCAGATGTGACAAGAGCAGAGTGACAGAACAACCATAGACCTTGTCAGAAAGAGCGAGGAGTAGATGCATCATCAGTCCTTTCCTCTAAAACCAGATTTTAGCTGCGGTGACAGTGAGACTAGTTGAAATATGCTTGTAATAGTAAAGGGTGTGAGGGCTGGGGAAGGAGCCACACCTGGGTTCAAGTAATATTTGAGATCATTTCAACTACTTTAGTGGTACTCAATTGAGCTTGACTGTTGCAAACCACTAGACAATTCCCAAAAGTGCAAACCCCGCACACCTAATACTCCAAGGCAGTGGCGGCTCCTGAAAAAATTCTCAGGAGGGGCAATTTTTCTGATGATTTAGGTGACCTACACACATTTTTAAAAAGATATGTCCAGCAACAACATGAAGACAGGGGCAGCATATAAGTCAATACCAGAATCATTTATTGACTGATCTCAGGGAGTGCTCCTAATCTCAGCTTGTTACCTGTATAAAAGACACCTGTCCACAGAAGCAATCAATCAATCAGATTCCAAACTCTCCACCATGGCCAAGACCAAAGAGCTCTCCAAGGATGTCAGGGACAAAATTGGAGACCTACACAAGGCTGGATAATAATAATAATAATAATAATATGCCATTTAGCAGACGCTTTTATCCAAAGCGACTTACAGTCATGCGTGCATACATTTTTGTGTATGGGTGGTCCCGGGGATCGAACCCACTACCTTGGCGTTACAAGCGCCGTGCTCTACCAGCTGAGCTACAGAAAGTGGATACTCATGGATGCGCATCGCAATTGTAAAATGTCAACACAATTGGAGACACCACGTCATTTTTGGAGACATGTTATTGACAGTAAACTATTGTAGATGCGACTGCTAACTAAATAAAACATTTTAGCTGGCTAGCTAATCATCTTAGCTAAATGTGGGGCAAACAATTCAGTTATTTACCGTTAATTTGAGGGATTGGGGTGAAAGAAATCGAGTTACATAGTGATACTTTACGATATACTGTATTGACAATATCGCAATATAACCATATCCACCCTGTCCAAAGTCTCTACTTGGTCTCAGTTCTCCAGTAAACTTGTGATTATCAACACTAACCTCATCGTTGTGGCGGCGGACAGCTAGCCTGTATCCCTCATCCAGTTGAGTGGCAATGTTATTTTTTCGTTCGTACCATTTTTTGGAAAATCCTCGGGTGTAGGACTTCCCCCTTTAGTAGAAACCTGTTGAATTATTAAATTTGGTCTGGGAGGTCCTAATTGTTTCGTTGCCAATTTATCTTCATTTGTTCGCCGACAAAAAGGAAATTCTTTCAAAGACACAATCGAGTTGCACTGAAGCCTAGCCATGTTGATAGTAGTAGTGAATTGATTGACGCTGCTACCCTCTCTTTTCTTAGTTACGTTCATGTGACGAAAGCGCGTAAGTGCAAGCCCACAGACACCCATTGAGATTGTATTGAAGGCTCTGAAATTTGAAAAAAATAGATTTTACATGGGAGTCTATGACAGAAGTTCTGGGCGATTTTCAATCTGACTGAAATCGCCCCAAAAGGGGGTGGAGCCATTTGAAGCACGACTTTAGCCTGATTCGACATTTAGTGGCAGTGTGGCACTGTGGCAGATCAGACGTATAGATTACAACACTGATAACTACTGTTGCCGTGATATAATTGATTAGAAAAAAAATCCCTTCCTTTTCCCGTTTGGCAGTGCGTCGCCCATATCGCCCTATTGAACAGGCCGCCCCTGCTCCAAGGCAAGTATTTTGAACGATTTCAAAGAGTATTTGAACTCAGGTCTGGTCTAGTCAGAGCCCGTACTGGAGCCTGCAGCAGTCAGCATTCCTTCCTACTCTGCGCTGCGATGTGTGTGTGTGGAGAGAGAGTGGTCAGACGAGTGAGGGAATGAGAGTGAACGGTTCCCTGGGGGAGGCTAGGCCAGTCTCCAGGTAGTCACACTGAAACACCCAGCCAGCCAGAGAACCAACGACACAAATGCACGAATAGCTGAATGGCAAACGATGAAAGCCCCATGCCAACTTCACTACAACCCCACCGACGAGGGGAAAAGCCCACAAGTCCAGAAAAGGGATTTGACATTGTGCTAGTTACTACAGTAAAGCCAACGAGAAAGAGAAAAGGGAGCTTTCTTTTTTTCCAAATGGCTACAGTACAATGTGATTATTGACCATAGCTGAGACTATTTGAACGCTTGTCTGGGTGACCGTAAATGGCCTGTCAACTAAAGCTGTGGGGTCATAGAAGGCTATTTTTCTCAATTTGACCTTTGAGCGGATTGACTGTGACAGTGACCAGTATTGTTGGTGCTAACCTCTCCGCCATGCAAATAACAAACAACACTGACAAACAACAACAGCTTCGTCAGTGGAATCTGC
The DNA here is from genome assembly GCF_020615455.1 of Coregonus clupeaformis. Taxonomy (NCBI): domain Eukaryota; kingdom Metazoa; phylum Chordata; class Actinopteri; order Salmoniformes; family Salmonidae; genus Coregonus; species Coregonus clupeaformis. The sequence goes on from NW_025533456.1 coordinate 3,363,196, forward strand.
TCCCTGTAGCCCTAGCAACAGCAGGCAGAGGAGCGACCAGCAGCACATTAAGTGAAATCTATCCTCTGGGCAATAACAGCTCTGCTCTCCCACCAGACAACACATCTCTCTTCTCTTTGTTGATCAGTCATGAAATCCACACGGGAAATTCAATTGTCTTTCTCAGAATATCTTAAAAGCATTTCTGACTACAATAGAACTCCAAGAGAATAGAAGCACCAAAAAATGAAATTCAATACCTAAATTGGGCATAACAGACAAATAAATAATGTGTTATACAACTAAATATATTATTTATTTCATCTGGACAAATAATTGCATTCTATATATATTTGTTACATCATACAAGCATAAGTGATGGTTCACGTGTAGCATAATCTAACTCGGATGGCTGTAACTCCGATGACCAGTTAGCGTTCAGATATGAATTGAGTATGTCAGTTTCCCTTACGCTGGTCCTTTAAATCACCTCCCTACAGCACCACACACATACATCCACACCCACACACACATACATTCACACCCACACCCACATACATCCACACACACACACACACAGACATCCACACCCACACACACAGACAAACACACACACACACACACACATACATCCACACCCACACACACAGACAAACACACCCACACACACAGACAAACACACCCACACACACTGGCAGCAGCAGGCCTGGACCAAGACGTGTTCATGGTTCGGATCTATTTAGCAAGGCTCCACACTCCATTAGACCGCATGAAAGTCAGACTAGAGGAGGGGGATGAAGAGGAGAGGGATGGAGGGAGGGAGGAGGGAGGGAGTTGCAGATGGAGATGGGTGAGGAGGAAGAGAGGGGGAGAGGGATGGTGGGAGGGGTGAGAGGGGGAGCGGAGGATGAAGGAGAGGGAGTAGAAGGGAGAGGTTAGAGGGTGAGGGGGTGCTGGAGCTGTTTAGGGGGGCAGAGGCGGATGGGGGGCAGGGGATTGACTCTGGAGCCTTGCTCCATAACGATCTCAGAGATCAGAGGTCGATGGGGGGCAGGGGATTGACTCTGGAGCCTTGCTCCATAACGATCTCAGAGATCAGAGGTGGATGGGGGCAGGGGATTGACTCTGGAGCCTTGCTCCATAACGATCTCAGAAATCAGAGGTGGATGGGGGCAGGGGATTGACTCTGGAGCCTTGCTCCATAACGATCTCAGAGATCCTCCTAATTGGGCAAATCTCTGAATAACCAGCCACCTGCAGCCAGCCACCAGCTGCCAGCCACCCGCACTACGAGTCCCCTTCCGCGGAGAGAAAGAATGGAGAAGAAAAAAACAAATAACTGATATGTGGAGGCCAGGGAAAGGTTGAGCTGTGGTGGAATTCTAATGAATAGTGGGGTTGTACTGTACATGGACCCTTCCTCTCCTTCTCTCCCTCTCCCCTCCCAGGGATAGACGGATGGTGAGGTAGGATAGGGAGGAGACACAGAACAATGGAAGGAAGAGCAGGGGCAGAGATGGAGAGATGAGGGACTGGAGAGATTCAAAGGATGGAAGGATTAAATAGCGGGGTAGATGGTTGGGATGCAAGGGTGAAGGGCCGAGGGTTAGGGGTATAGAGGTGGATGTTGAAGGGTGAAGGGCCGAGGGTTAGGGGTATAGAGGTGGATGTTGAAGGGTGAAGGGCCGAGGGTTAGGGGTATAGAGGTGGAAGTTGAAGGGTGAAGGGCCGAGGGTTAGGGTTATAGAGGTGGATGTTGAAGGGTGAAGGGCCGAGGGTTAGGGGTATAGAGGTGGATGTTGAAGGGTGAAGGGCAGAGGGTTAGGGGTATAGAGGTGGATGTTGAAGGGTGAAGGGCAGAGGGTTAGGGGTATAGAGGTGGATGTTGAAGGGTGAAGAACCGAGGGTTAGGGGTATAGAGATGGATGTTGAGGGGTGAAGGGCCGAAGGTTAGTGGTATAGAGGTGGATGTTGAAGGGTGAAGGGCCGAGGGTTACAGTTAGAGAGGTGGATGTTGAGGGGTATTGACGGTGCCAAGAAGAGCCTAAGAACCCAAATAGAGGGCACATTCTATGATCTATGATGTCATGTTTGAGATATAATACTGATAGATACATTGAATGGTTATAGTTACCATTAAAAGTACACTACTGGCCAGTCAAATACTTTGAACATTACATGATGGAAATGTCTATCAATTATCTATTAAGATTGTTTTATGATTATGAAGTACATTCTACAGTGTAAATGTCCAAAGGGTTTTTGATCCTGAGGTTACACTAAGCCGTGGAGATCGAGCATCAGATTTGAGATCAAAGAGCCTTTGAAAATCCATTCACATACAATAGCCTCACACACACACACCAACACACACACACACACACACACACCAACACACACACACACACAGACTGCATGGAGCTCATCAAATGAGAAGCAGGTTTTCCAGTTAAGGGATCAAGCTCATCCTCTGAAATGTGTTTGTTCTCCCTCTCTTTTTTTCAGGGATGGAAGGATGGATGGAGTGTGTGAAGGGGATAAAATCCTGCTGACTTGCACTTTGTAATTTCCCCCGCTCACCCCCTCCCCACCCATTTCCAACTTTTAGGAAATTTTTAACAGAAATGGAAAGAAATCGTTTCATCTATGCGCCAGGGGAGCAAAGCCGCTTTCCCAGGCAGCCAGGTCTTCACTCGTTCTCTGCAGCATTTTCACTTTTTCTGTGGGAGTTACTGCTGAGTCAAGGAGGACCTGTCCACTACAGAGTCCACATATTCATTAGGCACCAAACGAGAAAAAAAACTGCCTAAAACAGGCGAGAAACTGAACTAAGAAATGTTTGTTTAAGTTATCCGTTGCAAAACATTGTGGCCTTGGAGAGGGGAGAGGCGGAAGAACAAAGGTTGCTAAACGCTAAGCGCTAGCTAGCGGATAGACCAGGGAAAGCGATCTCACTGCTCATTAGCGACTAGCGTTAGCGTGTGATCTGAGGCTAGCTCCCTAAATACTGTTCATTAGGGGGGCGACACCAGCGAGCCTCTTGCCCTCTCGCTCTCTCCACCGTTGCGTTCCAACCTTACAGTACCTCACACACACGCACGCACACACGCGTTGAGGGTTGGATTCAGCCTTGAGAGAGACAGCGTAAAGAGCCATTAGCATGAAGGATCGGCACTAAGCTGAACCTTACTAGCCTAAAATCCAAAGTTATATACTCCGTTACTAAAGTTAAACAATGGTGAAATGAAGCATATCAGTTTGCGTTCGAGGCTAAAACCTAAAACAAATTACAAACGTTTTAGGTCCATCAGGATAAATGCAAAGGGATACATCGGAATTTTGGCAATGAGGCCCTCTATCTACCTCCCCAGAGTCAGATGAACTTGTGTGTGTGTGTGTGTGTGTGTGTGTGTGTGTGTGTGTGTGTGTGTGTGTGTGTGTGTGTGTGTGCGCGCATCTTGCTGTTTTCTTTGCTGATTGTGACAATAACAGAAATGATGATCATCATGATGCCGATGCAAAAGTGTGACACTCCCGATCGGCCGCTCGTTCATCACTGTCACCCTACCGTCTCTCTCCCTAACCAGCTTCCCAACGCTCCGAGCCGCCGTCGGCTCACTAGCGTAGAACTGACTGTCAGGGAGAAGTGTTTGTGTGTGTGTGTCTCTCTGTGTGTGTATTGTACAGATGTAGGATCTTAATTTGAGCCAGTTTGCTACAGCAGGAAAATAATCTTGCAGAAATAGGAAATGTGAATTACTATGTGGATTATAATGAATGGACATTTTTATAGGGGTTGATACATTTTTCGTAAGGGAAAATCAAGTCTGAAATTTCAAAGTGGAAATTAAAACTTCAGAAGCCTTTTAAACCTCAAATACAATACAGGTTTAAAATGTCCTGCAGAAAGTTCTCCTGCAACATGATGGTCAAATTAAGATCCTACACCCGTACTGTGTGTGTGCTTCTCTATGTCTTCGCGTGTGTGTGTGTTTGGCTAGCTCATCCACTTTGGAAAAAGCTCTATTCGTTAGTGTCCACGCTTTAGCCTCTGCGAGCTTAACTGCATCAGCCGCCCCATACGGTACGGCGGCACTTGGAACACTCTGTTTGTTTTCAAGTCCCTCAGGTTAAGTGCTCAAGTGAGCCTGAAGAAGTGAGCGACACTCAAGAATCACACACAGAACACCCACACACACTCCTGACACACACACACACCTATGGATTCCACTCATCGACCATCCATCAGGGGACAGCCAGTAGCAGTGAGGTGGAAACAACTCATCTAGTTACAGCAACTAGCAGCAGCTAGCATAGTGATTGTATCTCTCATGGGAGCGGACCTGGTCCCCATGCATTCTCAGGTCGCCCCATTGGTCTCGCTGCCTGTGTGTGTGTGTGTGTGTGTGTGTGTGTGTGTGTGTGTGTGTGTGTGTGTGTGTGTGTGTGTGTGTGTGTGTGTGTGTGTGTGTGTGTGTGTGTGTGTGTGTGTGTGTGTGTGTGTGTGTGTGTGTGTGCGCGCGTCTGAGGTAACAACCATGCCAATGCCTCAAACCCAACCAGCGAGACCTCAGCCACTTATCTCAATGGATGGACATCAAATGTCTAACAGCCTCCCTATAGTAGGAGAGAGTTCCCATGCCAGTGGCTCATTATACTAGACTGTCTGAGAGTCAGACTGGTTCCAGTCACTGTGTGTGTCTGAAAGTAACAACCCACATCATTATACATAAGAGTGATATTCCTCACCACACTATATTCCTCTCTCTCGCCTCTCTCTCTCTCTCTCTCTCTCTCTCTCTCTCTCCTCTCTCTCGCCTCTCTCTCTCCTCTCTCTCGCCTCTCTCTCGCCTCTCTCCCTCTCTCCACCTCTCCTCTCCTCTTCGCAGAAATGCGTTTAAGCCACTCCTCTTGTGGTTGTTACCGTTGCAGTGGTGTGTGTATGTGTGCTCGTGCGTGCGTGTGTGCAGTTGTGCTGCTCCCAGGTCATACTAATGGGCCTATTTGTGTTTTGTCTGTGGAAGAGTGGAGAATGCTGTAGTATAGAGAGCGTATGGAAGCCATACATTGACATTGAACTATATCTCTATGGTCCTCCACTCTTTCCTATAGCGTTATGCATTGTTAAAGACACTACTTGCCTTTCAGGGCACATTCCCCACTCGCTTCCCCTCTCTCTTTCTCTTTCGCTCTCTCTTTCTCCCACTCACTCTCTCTCTATCGCTTTTTCTCTCTCTCTCTGGTGTCAGTGTGCAGGAGGTCATGCAGTGTGGTGGAGTGGTGGATGTCATATCGAGACCCCTGCAGACGAGAGTTCCCATCTCCAGGGAGAGTGCTCCAAAGTGGGGGAGGGAGGAAGAGAGGCTAGCCTGCCTGGCTGTCAGTTGGATGGTTGACCTGGGTCTTGTTTGTAATGCTGGTGCTACAGGCTAGTACAGTAGGTTATACTGTAAGGCCTCTTGGGATGGGGACGGGCTTGAGCATCACCTTGGGATTGTGTCGATACGGGTAACTCACTTGACTTCTGTAATTCGATCGATGCAATTATTCGGATGCGATGTCAGTGTGTTTTGTAAAGGAACAAACATTACATAAACATAATTTCATCTACACTCATGTCAATGGGATTTACAGTGGGGAAAAAAAGTATTTAGTCAGCCACCAATTGTGCAAGTTCTCCCACTTAAAAAGATGAGAGAGGCCTGTAATTTTCATCATAGGTACACGTCAACTATGACAGACAAAATGAGAAAAAAAATCCAGAAAATCACATTGTAGGATTTTTTATGAATTTATTTGCAAATTATGGTGGAAAATAAGTATTTGGTCAATAACAAAAGTTTCTCAATACTTTGTTATATACCCTTGACACAGGTCAAATGTTTTCTGTAAGTCTTCACAAGGTTTTCACACACTGTTGCTGGTATTTTGGCCCATTCCTCCATGCAGATCTCCTCTAGAGCAGTGATGTTTTGGGGCTGTCGCTGGGCAACACGGACATTCAACTCCCTCCAAAGATTTTCTATGGGGTTGAGATCTGGAGACTGGCTAGGCCACTCCAGGACCTTGAAATGCTTCTTACGAAGCCACTCCTTCGTTGCCCGGGCGGTGTGTTTGGGATCATTGTCATGCTGAAAGACCCAGCCACGTTTCATCTTCAATGCCCTTGCTGATGGAAGGAGGTTTTCACTCAAAATCTGACGATACATGGCCCCATTCATTCTTTCCTTTACACAGATCAGTCGTCCTGGTCCCTTTGCAGAAAAACAGCCCGAAAGCATGATGTTTCCACCCCCATTCTTCACAGTAGGTATGGTGTTCTTTGGATGCAACTCAGCATTTTTTGTCCTCCAAACACGACGAGTTGAGTTTTTACCAAAAAGTTCTATTTTGGTTTCATCTGACCATATGACATTCTCCCAATCCTCTTCTGGATCATCCAAATGCACTCTAGCAAACTTCAGACGGGCCTGGACATGTACTGGCTTAAGCAGGGGGGACACGTCTGGCACTGCAGGATTTGAGTCCCTGGCGGCGTAGTGTGTTACTGATGGTAGGCTTTGTTACTTTGGTCCCAGCTCTCTGCAGGTCATTCACTAGGTCCCCCCGTGTGGATCTGGGATTTTTGCTCACCGTTCTTGTGATCATTTTGACCCCACGGGGTGAGATCTTGCGTGGAGCCCCAGATCGAGGGAGATTATCAGTGGTCTTGTATGTCTTCCATTTCCTAATAATTGCTCCCACAGTTGATTTCTTCAAACCAAGCTGCTTACCTATTGCAGATTCAGTCTTCCCAGCCTTGTGCAGGTCTACAATTTTGTTTCTGGTATCCTTTGACAGCTCTTTGGTCTTGGCCATAGTGGAGTTTGGAGTGTGACAGTTTGAGGTTGTGGATAGGTGTCTTTTATACTGATAACAAGTTCAAACAGGTGCCATTAATACAGGTGACGAGTGGAGGACAGAGGAGCCTCTTAAAGAAGAAGTTACAGGTCTGTGAGAGCCAGAAATCTTGCTTGTTTGTAGGTGACCAAATACTTCTTTTCCACCATAATTTGCAAATAAATTCATAACAAATCCTACAATGTGATTTTCTGGAGAAAAAAAATCTCAATTTGTCTGTCATAGTTGACGTGTACCTATGATGAAAATTACAGGCCTCTCTCATCTTTTTAAGTGGGAGAACTTGCACAATCGGTGGCTGACTAAATACTTTTTTTCCCCACTGTATGTGTGTTGAGTCAAATCCATGTTGGTTCCAAAAGAGGAGCAGAGGGCATTAGATAGTCCAAAGACCCTACTACAGTAAAGCAGGTAGAAAGTAATAAACACAAACAGGGAATCAATTATCATCAATAAGGATAAGCTGCATCACACTGTGTCAATGTGATCGGGGACAACCAGTCGATCATTTTGATTGGCCGACAAGCCACATGTCTATCTATAATCCCGTGGTGCTGTCTGAAATTCTGTTGTTTGGATTCAGAAGATTTCCAGTCTCACATTGAAATCCACCCCCACATATAGCCAAATCACAATGCCTAGCTCTTTCTGATGTTGGGCTTCATGTCTATTGTCAAAGGGACTTGGTTGAAAAACCAACCCACCAACCCACCACAGCACCATATCAAACTGAGAAGGATCTGGCTAGCCTAGCAGGGGGTCTGTCTGTCCGTGACTTTGTGTCTCTCCGTCTGTCTCTGATCGGAGGAGAGTGTTAGCCGGTGGTCTGGGTGTCACTGGTGAGCTGGCTGTCAGTAGCGCTAGCCTTATCAGACAGTGAGTGGTGTTTTGTGCGAACACCATTGAGCGGCGTGTGTTAACACCTCAGAGCGCTCAACCTTGATCTCACCTTAATGAGAGCCCCGGGGACGGTGAAAGGATGGCGCCTCCGTCTAACGGATGACGCACCGAATTTTTGGGGAGACAGGCGGAAAGGTCTGAAAATGAGAAGAACTGACTGATCACTGGATGTATCAGACTCCAGAAAATAACATGTAAGCCAATGTATGCCAACACCAAAAATGATAGGAATCAACACTAAGCAATGGGAGTGATGGACTTAGCACTTGGATGTTTCTGAGTCGGGAAAATAACGTGTAATTCAGTGCAAAATTATAGGAATCAATTGCTCGTTCTTGGAAGAACTTGATTCTCAATTCTCACATTTAAAGAGTGTGAATCGACTATCTTCTGGAATCGACGGCCACCCCTACTGAGCTTACTAAGGCTACAACTAGCCAAGAGCCAGCCAGATCTCTTATCTTCACCCTCTCTCTCCCTCTCCCGCTCTCCCTCTCTCCCTAGGAATTAAGATCACGTCTCAACAGGCCTGTGCAATGCAGAGTGGTGACACTGTGGAAGATCGAGACACTAGACACTCAGAATATGAAGAGCCAAATCAACCACATCGTGATTTATTTATTTTTTGACCAAGGTCCTCAACAGGAAAAAAATGACAATCATCTCAGACAGCTGCTTTTACATTTTCAATATCCTTCAATGATTTTGGCACATCATCTCCCTAGCAGAGATACATGGATACACACATAGACAACAGTATACTGAGGATTGGAATTATAGCTACACTGTGTCTCAGGGGTGCCCTTGAAATAGTTGGAGGGACCAAGGTATACATCTGGCCCTTCATTGGACACTGTGTTAACAAACCTCCAAACGAGCTTCAATGCCATACAACACTCCTTCCGTGGCCTCCAACTGCTCTTAAACGCTAGTAAAACTAAATGCATGCTCTGCAATCGAACGCTGCTTGCACCCGCTTGCCCGACTAGAATCACTACTCTCGGCGGCTCTGACTTAGAATATGTGGACAGCTACAAATACCTAGGTGTCTGGTTAGACTGTAAACTCTCCTTCCAGACTCACATTAAGCATCTCCAATCCAAAGTTAAATCTAGAATCGGCTTCCTATTTCGCAACAAAGCCTCCTTCACTCATGCTGCTAAACATGCCCTCGTAAAACGGACTATCCTACCGATCCTTGACGTCATTTACAGAATAGCTTCCAACACTCTACTCAGCAAATTGGATGTAGTCTATCACAGTGCCATCCGTTTTGTCACCAAAGCCCCATATACTACCCACCATTGTGACCTCTAAGCTCTCGTTGGCTGGCCCTCACTACATATTCGTCGCCAAACCCACTGGCTCCAGGTCATCTATAAATCCCTTCTAGGCAAATCCCCGCCTTATCTTAGATCATTGGTCACCATAGCAACATCCACCCGTAGTATGCGTTCCAGCAGGTATATCTCACTGGTCATCACAAGCCAACACCTCCTTTGGTCGCCATTCCTTCCAGTTCTCTGCTGCAAATGAATGGAACGAACTGCAAAAATCTCTGAAGCTGGAGGCACTTATCTCCCTCACTATCTTTAAGCATCACTTGTCATAACAGCTTACCAATCACTGCACCTGTACACAGCCCATCTGTAATTAGCCCACCCAACTACCTCATCCCCATATTGTTATTTATTTTGTTATTTATTTTGCTCATTTGCACCCCAGTATCTCTATTTGCACATATTCTGCACATCTATCACTCCAGTGTTAATACTAAATTATAATTGTAATTATTTTGCACTATGGCCTATTTATTGCCTTACCTCCATAACTTACTACATTTGCACACACTGTATATAGATTTTATATTGTGTTATTGACTGTATGTTTTGTTTATTCCATATGTAACTCTGTGTTGTTGTTGTTTTTTCCGCACTGCTTTGCTTTATCTTGGCCAGGTCGCAGTTGTAAATGAGAACTTGTTCTTAAATGGCTTACCTGATTAAATAAAGGTGAAATATATATTTTCTTTAAAGGTTGTTAATGTAATGACATTATATCAATGAGGGTGCCCATATAGCCCTATATGTAGTACATGTGGGGGTTCCCCTATTTGGTATGGAGGTGTCCAGTGCCCATTGGCACCCGTAATTCAAATCCTACATACATTACCAACGGTCAAAACAGAAAAACACCCAGGTCTAGTAGAAACTGACCAGTCCAGCTATCCATCAGAAAGGTGCTTCCATGGTAATGACACTCTTCTCTCTCTCTCTCACTCCCACAAACATACACACACACCCACACACAGACACACACAGCTGACAGACCCTTTCAACCAAATGAATTTAGTCTTTTCAGCAATAGATGAAGGAGTAAAGGAAATAACAGATGAGGAATACATGTGACAAAAGGGTCCTGTATAGAGAGTAGGATATGTCTGTAATGACACCCTATTCCCTATGTAGTGCACTACTTTTGACCATCCCCATAGGGAATCAGGTGCCATTTCAGACACAACCTAGCAGTTTTAACTGTTGGAAACCCAGGTTGAAGTGCAAAACCATGTCCAAACGTCTATATACCACTGGGCAAAAAGGGTCAATATCAGGGGCTATCTTTATCTGGATATCTGGATATCTGACATTTTATTCGATATAAGGAGTAGACATGCTCCAGAAACGCATGTCCATAATTTAATTTACGGAGTTAGGATATTCTCCGTAATAGGACAGTTTCTACATGCTTCCAATCCGGACCTCAGAAATCTCCCTGCTACCGTATGTGTCCAGGGAGATATTTGGGGTGAGATACGTTCAAGACACGCACCCGCTTACATATTTGTAGAATATTCTACCACTGGAAAGGGTGTGTCAACATGCTGACATATGTGACCCGTTTCAAGGAGCTAGGCGTATGTCGCACATCCCTACTTCACAGAAGAGGCATTTGAAGGTGTCAGCTTCCTGCCTCCTGTTTGTCTCCGGGCCTCTAGAGGTCATCTGTGTTCCCCTCTGCCTTAGTTCTTCCTCATGTGTCCTAATTAGCTTGATCCAGGTCACCTGTGCCTTGTTTCCCCTTGTGTATTTTAGCTGTGTGTTTTCCCCTTGTTTCTCACTTGGTTATTGCGTCCTGACTATGTGTCTCCTGCTTTGTCCCACCGTGTCTGTCCTAGTAAGTTGTTCAAAGTTATCTTTAGTTTGTTTTTCTCCCCTCGTGGAGTTGTTTTGTTTTGCCTCCTGTTTTGGAACATTAAATCTACTTGCCTGGAGTATTGCCTTGGGTGTTTCATTTGGGTCCTACAACACCTCCTCTGTGGCTAAGGGGTAGTACCCCCAGCTCTCCACATCTGAGACCGGAGTTTCTAGCCCGGCTTGTGACAGAATAACCAAGTCAATCATGGACCCAGAAACACTCAGTTCCCCGGACCTGTTGGCGGTGATCACTCGACATGAGGCTTCTTTCCAGCGCCATGAAGCCGTTCTCAGCCGACAAGAGGAGCTGATGGCTAGTCATTCTCAACTCCTGGCCGAAATGATGAGTTCCCTCCGCCAGCTCTTTGAACGCCTCCCTGGTCCTCTCCCTTCCCCCAGGTCACCCCTCTGTGACGACAGGTCGTCTCGGTTGGCGGAGCCCCGACTACCACCTCCCAAGCCCTTTTCTGGGGATCCAAGCTCTTGCCAGGGTTTCCTCACCCAATGCTCCCTCACCTTCGAGCTCCAACCCTCAAGTTTTCCCACAGACCGTTCCAAGATTGCCTACATCATTACCCTTCTTTCAGACAAGGCGCTCGCCTGGGCTTCTGCGGTGTGGCAGTCCCAGGAGGCCTGTTGTGACTCCCACGCTGCATTTGTAGAAGAGTTCAAGCGGGTGTTCGATCATCCTGTCAGTGGGCGGGAGGCTTCCAAGCGCCTACTGTCTCTCCGTCAGGGGCCCCGAAGCACGGCAGATTTTGCCATTGATTTCCGGACCATAGCAGCAAGGAGCGGATGGAATGATGAAGCGCTGAGGGTCTGCTTTCAGGGAGGGTTATCTGAGCCCCTTCAAGATGAGTTAGCCACCCGAGAACCAGCTGGTGATCTCGAGTCCCTCATAGCCTTGGCCATCCGCCTGGACAATCGTCTAAGAGAGCGGAGAACGGCTCGCCGTCAGGTGTCTCATTCCCAAGTTCCTCTGAGCAGCTCTGTTTCTCCTGTTTGGACTCCGTCATTCAGAGCTTCCCCGGCTCCTGAACTGCTCCAGGATTCCCCGGAGAGCATGCAGTTAGGCCGTTCCAGGCTTTCTCCCAACGAAAGGGAACGTCGCATGAGGGAACGTCGGTGCCTCTACTGCGGGGTTGCCGGCCACTTCCGCTCCACTTGCCCCGAGCTTTGGGAAACGCCTGTCCCCGCCCAGCTACAGGAGGGCTGTGATGGGGAGAGTTAGAGCGCCTCCTACTAACGCTGTCCTGGCTATTCCAGCCACTCTGTCCTGGGGGGCCACCAGCATCGGGTCCAGGCTATGATCGATTCCGGTGCCGCAGGTGATTTCCTGGATGTAACCTTGGCTAAGGAACTTAAGATCCCTACCCAACTACTTCCTCAACCCCAGGCAGTTACAGCCTTAGATGGCAGACCTCTGGAACCAGGAAAGGTTACCGAGGCGACTCAGTCCCTGCGACTTACCATCTCTCAACACCAGCAGTAGGAGACCTTCTATCTCATTGACTCTCCCGAGTATCCTATTATCCTGGGTCACCCTTGGCTATGCAGACATAATCCCCAGATCGACTGGCCTACGGGCACCATTCTAAGCTGGGGTCCCGCCTGCCAACTCACCTGCATGCTTCAGAGTCCCTCAGCCCCTAGTACCCAGTTTCAAGAGTCTGTTGACGTCTCCCGAGTCCCCAGTGTTTACCATCGGTTCAAGGCAGTGTTCAGCAAGGCCCGGGCTACTTCCTTACCGCCTCATCGCACGTATGACTGTGCCATTGATCTACTCCCTGGGTGCTGCCCTCCTAGAGGTCGGATCTTTTCCTTGTCCTCCCCGAGCACGCAGCTATGGACACCTACATTAAGGAGTCCTTGGCAGCCGGCCTCATCTATGCCTCTACTTCCCCGGCTGGGGCGGGCTTCTTTTTTGTTGAAAAGAAAGACGGGGGTCTTAGGCCTTGTATTGATTACCGGGGACTCAACAAGATCACGGTTCGGAATCGATACCCCCTTCCTCTCATGGCCACTGCTTTTGAGCTGCTTCAAGGGGCTTCCATTTTTACTAAGCTGGATCTCCGCAATGCTTACCATCTCGTGCGGATCCGGCAAGGAGACGAATGGAAGACGGCGTTTCAACACGCCCACGGGGCACTATGAATATCGGGTGATGCCGTTCGGGCTCACCAATGCCCCCGCAGTATTCCAAGCCCTGATTAATGATGTTCTCCGGGATATGCTTAATCTGTTCGTCTTCGTGTACCTGGACGATATCCTCATCTTCTCGAGGTCACTGAAGGAGCATGAGGGGCATGTTAGCAGGGTTCTCCAGAGGCTCCTTGACAATCACCTCTACGTTAAGCCTGAGAAGTGTGAATTTCATGTTTCTCAGACTCAGTTTCTCGGGTTTATTGTCACTCCCGGGCACCTAGAGATGGATCCCAAGAAGGTCAAGGCGGTCCACGATTGGCCCACACCTGCCACGGTCAAGGAGGTTCAACGGTTCATTGGCTTTTCTAACTTCTATCGGAAGTTCATTAAGAATTTCAGCTCGGTGGTAGCCCCCTTGACGACGCTTACCAAGGGAGGAGGGACCAAGATTCACTGGGGTCCGGAAGCAGCAGGGGCCTTCGAGGATCTCAAGCGCCGCTTCACGTCTGCTCCGATTCTGGTGACCCCTGACCCAGAGAGACCTTTCGTGGTGGAGGTGGACGCCTCAGAGGTGGGGGGTGGGAGCCGTCCTGTCACAGAGGGGTGCGGATGGGAGATTACACCCTTGTGCCTTCATGTCTCGCCGCCTGTCTGAGGCCGAGCGCAACTACCACGTGGGGGATCTAGAGTTGCTTGCGGTAAAACTGGCATTGGAAGAGTGGCGCCATTGGCTTGAGGGGGCTCAGCACCCTTTCCAGGTTCTCACAGACCACAAGAACCTGGAATATCTCCAACAGGCTAAGCGGATGAACCCTCGGCAAGCACGATGGTCCCTTTTCTTTAATCGATTCCAGTTCCTCCTGACTTACCGACCTGGCACCAAGAACGTCAAGCCGGATGCTCTGTCTCGAGTCTATTCTCCCGAGTTACAAGAGAAGCCCTTGGCATCGATTATTCCGAGGTCTAGGATCGTCGCACCTCTTCAGTGGGAACTAGAAAGAGGGGTACGAGAAGCTCTTGTCCAGGAGCCCGATCCAGGCGGTGGTCCTGCCGGTCGCCTGTACGTTCCTCTCTCTGTTCGGGGCCGCGTCTTGCAGTGGGGTCATGAGTCGCCCTTGACATGCCATCCAGGCAGTGCTCGCACACTGGAGTTCCTCCGACGGCGGTTTTGGTGGCCGTCCATCAAGAAGGACGTGCAGGTCTATGTTGAGGCCTGCCCTGTGTGCAACCAGGGAAAGTCGACACGCCAGCGACCCCAGGGACTGCTCCATCCCTTACCTGTTCCTCGAAGGCCATGGTCACACCTTTCTCTGGACTTTGTTACGGGACTTCCTCTATCCCAGGGCAACACCGTCATCCTAGTGGTGGTAGACCGGTTCTCTAAGGCTGCCCGGTTTATTCCCCTGCCCAAGCTGCCCTCGGCTAAGGAGACTGCTGAGCTCCTCATGAACCATGTCTTCCGGATATTTGGTATTCCCCTGGATGTGGTCTCTGACCGAGGTCCCCAATTCTCGTCCCGGTTTTGGGGGGCCTTCTGCAGGCTTGTTGGGGCCACAGCCAGCCTATCGTCGGGGTTCCATCCAGAGTCTAATGGCCAAACGGAACGGATTAATCAGGATCTGGAGACCACCCTGCGGTGTATGGCGGCCAGTAATCCCACGTCTTGGGCCACCTATATCATTTGGGCTGAATATGCCCACAACACCCTCCAGTCCTCAGCCACCGGATTGTCCCCCTTCGAATGCCAGTTCGGTTACAACCCTCCATTGTTTCCAGAGGAGGAGGCGCAAGTTGGTGTTCCCTCGGCCCAGCGCTTTGTCCAACGCTGTAGGCGGACCTGGAAGAAGGCCAGGCGTGCCCTCCTTCGGACCTCCCAGAGATACCAAAGTCAGGCTAATCGCCACCGCCCGGACGGCCCCTAGTTTCCGAGCTGGTCAGAGAGTTTGGTTGGCCACTAAGAACCTGCCCCTCCGGGTCGAATCCAGGAAGCTTTCCCAGAGATACATCGGGCCTTTCCGCATTGCTAGAAAGGTTAACCCTGTGTCGTATCGTTTGGTTCTCCCTCGCTTCCTTAGAGTTAACCCCACTTTCCATGTTTCACTCCTTAAACCTGTCTTGTCTTCTCCCTTTGCCCCCCCACGCAGACCCCCGCCACCTCCCAGGATCATTGACGGCCAGCCAGCCTACACAGTCCGCCGGATACTGGACTCCCGGAGGGTCCAGAACTCTCTGCAGTATCTGGTGGACTGGGAGGGCTACGGGCCGGAGGAGCGCTCCTGGGTTCCAGCCAAGGACATCCTGGACCCAGGTTTGATCCGAGATTTTCGCACCCTGGGGCCAGGGTGTTCTGGAAGGAACGTCAGGAGTCGTTCCTAGAGGAGGGGGTCCTGTCAGCTTCCTGCCTCCTGTTTGTCTCCGGGCCTCTAGAGGTCATCTGTGTTCCCCTCTGCCTTAGTTCTTCCTCATGTGTCCTAATTAGCTTGATCCAGGTCACCTGTGCCTTGTTTCCCCTTGTGTATTTTAGCTGTGTGTTTTCCCCTTGTTTCTCACTTGGTTATTGCGTCCTGACTATGTGTCTCCTGCTTTGTCCCACCGTGTCTGTCCTAGTAAGTTGTTCAAAGTTATCTTTAGTTTGTTTTTCTCCCCTCGTGGAGTTGTTTTGTTTTGCCTCCTGTTTTGGAACATTAAATCTACTTGCCTGGAGTATTGCCTTGGGTGTTTCATTTGGGTCCTACAACACCTCCTCTGTGGCTAAGGGGTAGTACCCCCAGCTCTCCACATCTGAGACCGGAGTTTCTAGCCCGGCTTGTGACAGAAGGTTTAATATTTTTTATCAAAAAGCGTATTTGGGCAGAAATGTCTTCTGGAACATGTGAACTTTAATGTGCCTTAATAACAAACAAACAAATGCCATCAGTAAATACGAATAAAATCGTTAAATTACTAACCTAGTTGGTTTAGTCACAGAAAAATACAGGAACCTTCCCGCTAGCCATGATTGACCGAGATTATGGATGGGCTGGACATGCTTAGAGATGAGTTCGGATTGGTCTGCCATGTAGCATGCTTCTGTCTATAACATGAGCTGCTCAGTATGTGTGGATAATCCTTTCTACAGTGGCTTTTTTGAAAAGATATCATGAAGATCTGAAAAAGTGTTGGATTGCTGCCCTGATGTTAATAGCGCTATCAACAAAAATGGTTGTGATGGACTACTTTCTGGAGGACGATCGTGCCATGCTGACTGTCTGACTCTGAAAATGAATCAGACGATGAGGAAATCCCTGATTTAGGTAAAAACATTTTCATTGAACCAGACATTGTAGAGTCTTCCCCCATAACTGTCATCAGAAGAAACAGTGATCAACAGTGTTGTTGTCACAAAAGGAGTTGACCAAGTTTTGAAATCTGTGGAATGCTGTAAAAAAAAATGCAGCATAGCAACTCCAGAGCTCCATCACAACACATGTTTTCTGTCAAGATGCAAACGTACGCCAATCTTGGCTAAAAATGTATTCTATTTATTTAACAGAAAATACAAGTTGTACACCCTCAATACCCCTGCCTGCCCTGTTTGTTATGGACGATGGATGCAATGGGTGCAGATTGGGTCGTCAGTGGCGGTCCCTTGTAGTCCAGAGTCAGACCCAACCAACGTGGTCATAGTGTTGGTCTGTGATCCACTCCAAACTGTCAATCCATAAATCATTAATCAAAATTGTGTCGACATTGCAAGGAAATATTGTAATTTCACATAAACATGCCACAAGGTAGATACTCTACCTTTTTAATATATGCCGAGAAAACTAACTGGAACAAGCTATCTAGCTGGCCAAGTTGCTAAACTAGCTAGCTAACTTAGTTAGCTAGCTTATACTAACCAGTAATAGAAAATACGCCTACATTTTTTTAAACGTTCGCTGTCACCTTGAGGCTTTATAGGGGGTAAAAATGTTTTTCCCTGAAGGGAAGGCAATTTCGTTATTTGTTATCTAGCTAGGCTACCAGTTAGTTAGTTTACCCCCTATCAAGCCTAGCTAGCTAGCTAGCTAGCCCTACTGGCTGCTGGCCAAATTAGATAACATTCTTCATTCTAGTTACTAAGATAAATAAAACATCTCAAATTAGCAACTCACTTTAGCGTTAACTTCTTTGAGGTATTTTGTGAACAGTCAGTATATGTCATCATATAGAGAAAATAAGATGCGCACATAGGCCTATCTCAGGATATCTAATGAGTCAATATCCGGCCATACCATGTATGATATCCCGAGGGAATCCAACAATTATTTGTGCATGAAAGAAAAATATGGATTTCATATTTGTCAAATAATTGAGCATGTGCTAAAAAGTCAAAAATGCATCAGAAATCGTCCTTATTTTCAGCATATCAAAAAGCATATCAAGATCCGGATATGGACCTCAGCCAAGAGAAGCATATCTGGAATCAATATATCTTCATATCTTGAATGTGCTGAGAACACATAGATGTATACAGTCAGTATTTGTCAACATGAAGAGAGACACATCAAGACACATCTGTATTCAGAATTTGTCAGGATATGGTGCATATCCACAAAACTCAAAATATGCATTGGAAATGGTCTGTATTCTCTAGAATATAAAAAACTTGTCGTATAGATATCCCCTGATATGAACCCTTTTCGCGCAGTGTACTAAAATGGAGAGTAAAGTGGTCCAACTGCAGCCAGCAACAATTAGATAAAGAAGAACGCATTACATACAAATAAATGAGGAGGTACACAAAGAATGCTATTAACAGACCACTGTTCCAACCCCACAGGGTGAACTAACAGGGGCCTTTTACCAGACTAAGCAGCCCATTGTCGAAACTCACTAATGAACCACACAACACCTGCAACAGGTAGGCCTACATACTGCCACCCCATGACTAGGATACACCTTGAAATATCCCATATGCCCAATACCTATAGGGGAACCTAAAATCAGTAGATCAATTTGCATCATTACATAACACATACCAGTAACCAAGAATATAATACAGTACATTGCCAATTAAGCAAAGCAAACTCATCTAAGATTGACATCAATACATAATGCATATTCAGGTCTCCATCTACTATCAAATGCACAATTAAAACATAATTGGTGATACACCACGAATCGGTGAGGGATCACAAGCAACGTGACTACAGCAAAACCAAGCTACACTGACAGGATGAATAGCAGCCCAAAAAGCAGAGGGTATTTCAACTTTCTACTGTCACAACGTCCTCCATCTGTAATGGTTAGCGACCCAAGCGATGAGCTACCAATCTAGCACACTCCTTTGAACATCTCAGCCCATCTGCCTCTGCCTGCCTGGACCTACCTCCGTCTCCAACTGACCTGGGCTTGTGTCTGTGTTGGGAGTCTGAGAGCACGTACTCACACATACACACGCACAGGCACAGGAGCTTTGAAAACACATACACACACTCGAAAGAGACATAGAAACACACGCACACGCACACAGACACATGCAAGGAAAATAACATTGAAAACAGACACACACACACACACACACACACACACACACACAAACACACACACACCACAGAATGGTAGGCAGGTAGGTAGGTAGGTATGGGTCTCCTTGACAAGGCCACCTGTCTCCAACGTTTAGTTGGCCCATTGTGAATCACTTCCAGCACATGGATCCACTGTTGCCATATGAATGAACAAGATGTGCTTCACATACACACACACACACACACACACACACACACCCTCACGCACACCCTCACGCACACCCTCATGTGCATACACACACGCAAGAGCGCACACACGCACACTCAAACACCACTGCCAACAAGATCTCTTAGTTTCCCTTCTAAATTCGTATTATGGATGAACGTCTATTTTTGACTGATTAATTCAGTGTGGTTACAGGGTTAATTCTGAGTGGTTACAGGGTTAAAACACAAACAACTCACAGGTTAACAGTTTAGGCATTAATTCCGAGTGGTTAAAGTTAGGACTATTGTTTGGGGAAGGCTCTGCAAATCATCCGACCTCATAACATCAAGTATCATCAAGTATTCTCACTGCTTGCTAGAGCATTGTGACCTGCGGGGTCTGAGCAACGCGCTTAGGCTCCTAGCATCACGAGTTTGCACCCAGTGCTGGGTAATGGTTTTTCTTTTTTTTTGTAAGCACCAAGGAAGGCATACAGTATATTGACGTTCTCAGGACCTTTTCAAATGTCCGAAAGCAAAGTCTATTGCTAGTGATCAGGCTGCCACTACAACCTGCACAGACACAACTTCTCCTACCAGCTCGCTCCCAGTAGAGAGCGAGACAACTGTCTGTGAAAACATCTATTCAGCACAAGGACAGAGTCACACAACACATTTCTCACATCCATTAAATAGTTTCCCCCTGGTAAACAGAGCAATCCATAATATCTGCTATATAGGGCAACCACAGAGCTCTGTGCAGCCAGAGTGTGTGTGTGTGTGTGTGTGTGTGTGTGTGTGTGTGTGTGTGTGTGTGTGTGTGTGTGTGTGTGTGTGTGTGTGTGTGTGTGTGTGTGTGTGTGTGTGTGTGTGTGTGTGTGTGTGTGTGTGTGTGTGTGCCTAAGAATGTGTGTGTGATAATGTGTGTGAGTGTGTGTGTGTGTGTGTGTGCGTGATAGAGTGTGTGCATGATAGTGTGTGTATGCATGTGTGCGTGTGTGCCCATCCTCTCAGCCTGATAAGAACAGAGGTCTTCTTGTCTCTGTTGAATTCTACCATCAACTGGATGGATCTTGGAATGCCCTCCATACCAGCCCCGCATATAAATGTGGCCCATTCTTTGCAGTCAGTGTGTGTGAGAGACATATGTTCTCACAGGCATGGTGTTTCCTGTCGGGGCTAGCTATCTACCCCGCGACACATAAGATGCTCAGATAGATAGATTGCATTAGAAACTCTCTTTGGAGGGGGAGGAGAAGGGGGGGTGTACAATTGCACCATTTCACCCATAAACCATGCAATTACAACATTAAAACATTGCAATTTATGTAATTCATTAGGAAATCAGAGGAAATAGCATAATAGAGGTATTAAAGCTTGACTTGCTCTGTTAATATTTGTGAAACATTGTAAAGACAAACAAATGTGTGGTTGATATGCTAATGCAGCCTAAAGGCTTTTGGGTGGCTTGATATAAATCTACTTTAGACTATCCTCTACTGGCATCACAAGCTGGCAACATCTACATATGTGGAGAGACCACAGAAGGAGAGTTTGAATTCAGTCCCTATTAAAAACAGAGGATATGTATTCCCTACCCGCACCATTATTGGGAAAAGGGGGCTCAAAAGCTTTTGAACAGGTTGCTTGTTGGGGATGTAGCCCATTACAATGGTAACGCCACAGCACGCAATCATTAACTACAGGTTCGAAGGCGAAGCTTCAAACGATAGTTATCAGTGAGAGATTATCAGTGAGAACTATCAGTGAGATTGCAAAGGCATTCTATTGCTATTTCCTACCCAAAATGAAAGGACCGGACATATAAACATGTATGTAGACTAATTACATTGTAATTACGAGCAAACGAATCGCTTGTTTTATTCAAGTTTTCTATGAAATATGGAAAGAATTCCTACATTCTCGACAACCGAGGGCGATGTGCTTACCTGTTATGTGGTCTAAAGGGTAGCAAGATTCCAAGGGGTTTTCAAAAGGAATCCTCTTTGACTTCTAGATCGTTGTCACACCATTCCTCTAGAAGGGGAAATATTGAAGCATAGTCCTTTGTAGAAGGATACGGTTTTAGAAAGCTTCCCCGGTTGTGTTTACCGACAACACCCGCTCAAAACCGGCAGATTGACCGGGCTACCACATTCTGATGAGGGACAGGGAGACAATGACGAAGGGAAAGGAATAGCCTACCAACAAATAAAGCCTATTGCTGCGTGAGGCACATTACACAAGAGATGAAGGCATGTAAACTGATTTTGGAATGATTCTTCCAGCAGTGGCTTTTCATCTGACGAGTCTCTATATATCTCTTTATATCTCAATTGTTGACAACGAAACGACATCTAGTCTAATTCCTCGTCTATATAAATTGTTAACAGTGATTTTGAAAGCGGGTTGATTTTCAACCAAAAAAACATCCCCGTTTGCCCTTTGCGGGTGGAGAGGATAGCTCAAACGACAGTTTTAATAGCGAGGACGATTTGAATCATGGTGGCGCTTGCCTGCTTCGTCGCTGGGTAACAGCAGTGGTTTTCCGTGGTTCTCCGACCCGTTATAGCCATGCTATAAGATGCTGCGCTTGTGCGATTGCTTCTTTCGCTCGCTCACGCTGCCTCCTCTCTCCCGGCGGGGCGCGTGCACAGTGTCCTAGCAAGTTGTGTCGCTGTGACAACGCTCCCTACGTGCTCTCTGGCCCTCTAGAATCTAGATTGTTGCTTTACTTTTAGAATGTCTTTCCCCCATCAGATACATTGGCATCTCTGTACAGTTTTACTGCTTCAAACGGACGAAAATCCTCTCTTCCAAAATAGCGGGCACCACTAGGCTACCCATTCCCCCTCGGTTAAGCAGACTACCGAAGAGTCTAAATCATGTTGGTACTTTTTTTTGTCAGTCTAAGTCCTTTCATATCAGTGTCCTCCTCAGCCGGGGAAATCTGCATCAGGGTGACGTCAGAGAATGTTAAAGCGATACAAACCCATTTTATATCCCCCCCATCACTATCCCATCACCAGCTTCATATATATTTGTTCTGTGGTAGAAGACCTCACCACTACACAGTGACTGGATCTGCTGTAGACCATCTACAGTCACATCATTGATGATGTTGTTGCACCTGTTCTATTGGATCTACACTCTTAGAAAAAAAGGGTCTATCTAGAACCTAAAAGGGTTCTTCGGCTGTCCCCATAGGAGAACCCTTTGAATAACCCTTTTTTGTTCCAGGTAGAACCCTTTTGGGAGTGGGAGTGCGCCCCACCCTTTCCACAGAGGGTTCAACATGGAACCCAAAATTGGTTCTACCTGGAACCAAAAAAGATTATCCAATGCGGACAGCCGAAGAACCCTTTTGGAAACCTTTTTTCTAAGAGTGTAGTGCAACAGAAGCACATGCCTCTTAATCTAGTAACACAGCCCAACATCAGGCATAACCAGGCTCCAAAATGATTCCCATGGCACGGAGCACAGCTAGAGCCTGCCAAATATTACCTGAGAGAGAACGCTTCAATGTCAGTCAGGTTCATCCGTCTCCATCTTTACATTGTACATTCTGATAGAGGCAATGGCAACTAAATAAACAATCAATATTTGTATCATTCTGATGTCTAATTCTGAGACTATGTAAAGGCTCATACATGCTTATAAGGAGTAATAAAGCACTGTAGGCTACCTGCAGACTGTACGCAACGTGTTAGCGTAAACCATTTTATACAACAAGAGAGAGCTACACCCGGCTGCAACCTTGAGTCGACTGATGTTGGTGGATATTCTGTCCTCTCACCTCCTCTCAATCTCAACCCACCAGGGAGAAGGTGAGGAAGAGAGACGCGACACAGATAGAGAGGGCGACAGGTCGACTGACACGGTTACTATCTCCACTATCAGGGCAAATTGTTTATAGGTGTTGGATGTGTTGGATGTACATTCCCCAGTGACATTTCATCAGGTCACCTAGCTAGATCACATAGGGGAGGGAGGGAACACACACACACTTAACCACACACACACACACAAGGACACACACAAACACAAACTCCTACACACAAACAACTACACACAGTACACACACAAAAACCTACGTCAGACACACAAACACACACCAACGTCAGACACACAAACATTGACACATACACAAACACCCCGTGATAGACCTAGGGCCGCCATCAGAGGTAATGGACCACCGGAGATGGCTGAATAGCTGACAGCTGAGCACCGCCCCCCCATATATTAAAACACCTCCCCCCTTTGCTACACCATACCCTCTACCGTTCCCCTCTGATGAACAACAGTGATGGACACAAACACACCTAACCACACACCAACACACACCCCTAATCCCACACAGACAAACACAAACCTAACCACACACACACACAAACACAGCCACACCCATGTACACAAAGACACAAGTGCACATAATGCCCAAATAACTAAAATAACCCACACACGCCCAAATAACTAAAAACAAAACACACACCCCACACTCTCTCTTTCTCCCTCTGTGTGTGTATGTGTGTGTGTGTGTGTGTGTGTGTGTGTGGTAGCTAGATCAGCCCTTGCCATTGCAGGCCCCAGGGGATCTAGCTGTTCGCTCTGTGGAGAATTATTCTATGGCGCTTATCCTTTTTTGCTCCTGTCCTGTAAAGGCCTGTTTGATCGGCCTCATTCTCAGTAAGTGACGGGGAAAAGGCCCTTTGAAGTATCTTAAAGGCTGCTGCTGCTCTGCCCTGTCTGTCAAACCTTTAGAGCTGGGGTCTCCACGCTTTCAAAGGGAGGTGGTGTGTATGTTTGTGTGCCATCACACACAGGTATGAAGGCATGCACACAGAGGAGCGCACACACACACATGCATGAATGTATGACCCCACCCCCCCACCCACACAACACACACACACACACACACACACACACACACACACACACACACACACACACACACACACACACACACACACACACACACACACACACACACAGGCCAGCACACATACATACACACACACACACTCACACACACACAGGTTCATATATATTGTTTGCACACTACCTGACAGGCTCACACAACACGTAAAGTTTAAACAAACAACATTTAATAATATTACTGTCTAGTTGATGCTGTGTGTGTTTGTTTAGAGGTGTGTATAGAGTAATGAAATCTAACAAAGCTACTAACCTTTCCTTCTAAGCCACAGAGTCTAAAAATAAACACATTTCTCTCTTTAATTTACTTGTCTGTCAGGGTGACATACTGAGCATGCCCCGAACTCCTTTCTGGGTTTACTGTACAGAGTCCATTTTGTTGGACTTGGGTTCTTATACACAGCTAGGAGGCATTCAAAAGAGCAGAGCGCTTTTACCATAGCTGGTCAATAATTTGGATATGACCAGTAGCAGTGCATGGGTAAAATCACTGGGGAAGCCAAGCCAGAAAAAAAGCCATATTACAACCTATTTGTTGTGATAATTGCATTGTTTGCTCTATAACCTGTTAGTTCATATGCCTTGCGACTGGGATATATAGGCCTAAGGCCGAGACAATAAGAAGACACAGTGGAAGAATAAATTCAACCACACCCTTGTGTAGTATATGATGAATGGTGGTCATCATTGCTGTCAACAAAAGAGTCCATCTATGCTGCATCGTGTCAGAAGTTTTTATTCATACCACGAGGTTACAGCATAAATTACAGACACGCGTTGTCTGGAGAGCAGTTGCCTCGAATTATAATAACCGCTCTGGGGTTTATTGTCTAAAACCCTTCTTATATAGACAATACCAAAATAAGGGTTACCCCCTCTTCTGGCCAATCACCAGTCTCCCCTCGGGCGTCACCCTCCAAACGGAACATTTCAAATAACATCATAAAACATCCCCCCTCTGGCCTGAACACCCAACATTCCATTTCGTCATGAAAAACATTTAACAAAGGCATAATCTTCAGATACGATATTCCCCCCTTTCGAGACGAAATAAACGTCTCGAAAACAAACAGAATAAGATTATGACTATTAACCATTTATCTCATTGAGTATCTTTAACATTAAACCAAACACATTCTCCTCTAGAGTGTAAATACCTTTCTATGAAATACCTGTTTATGAAGTGTGAATACATTACTATGACATATGAAGAAATCTCTATGGAGTGTAAATACATTACTATGACATATGAAGAAATCTCTATGGAGTGTAAGAGCGAAAAACTGTCCAGCAGCCATCCATCCATATCAATCAAGACAGTAAAATTCTCTCACGGTCCCTCTGCCCCAGGCAACCACCGTCGGTACTCCAGATAACCTCATTAACCATGTAAATGCATTTGAAACTATGATGTAATTAAATACACATGTAAGCCCTGCAAACAAAATCCTATCCATAAACATTCATTGTACGGCTGGTCAACCCATAGGACCGGACAATGAAACTCTCCCTTCCTAGCCTCTCTGTCCCTAAACATTCACCGAAATAAACAAAAACATCTAAGATCCTTACATGTAGTCAATAACATCAAACATCATTCTACCAAAATTAATACCTAAAAATATGACACAATTATGTATTACACATGTCTATATTTCATTGCCAACACTGGAATGTAGTCCACTACACTTCATCTCCCTGTAGTGTCCTCTTCCAATGGACTTGTTGATGATGGAATCAGCCACACCCTCCTTGTTTCATCTCCTCCAGTCATATTGTCCCTTCATATTGTCTTTGTTTGAGTATTCCAATCTCCACATGTTCTCCCAAATGCTTCTGGAATGACAAGAAAATAAACGACCAAACAGTATCTTTTGCAAAACAACATTTTCAAATTAAACCTCAACATCAATTTAAGAATATAAAAATGACCTATAAATGATGTATGAATCACATTAACCTATCCCCCCCTTGATTCATAAATCATACCAACATCACCCTACTATTGAAAAAAAATTTTTTTAAAAATAATCAACTCATAAAAAAATGATATTTATCCATCAGTAGTCCATCCATCTTTATCCAGATCAGAAACAGTCAACACCGGCATCTGAGTGTTGTCTCCAGGAATCACTCTCCAACCTATCTCAATATCATAGCTTTCTCAAAGGTCAGTAACAAATTACAAACATCACACAGTGTTATCAAAGCTGAAACTAAAATCTGACCCATCACTGCCCCTACTGGCCTAATTGATCTTGCATCCTCTCAGATCTCCCAAACACATCCCTTATAATGCATCTATAACCCCAGTGATATTATCTGAACTATCTGGACTCAAAGTATAACTAATATTTATCAATATTATCTTCCCAAATGTTACACCATACCATGAATGAAGTCCCCCCTTCTCCCTTAGACTTACCCTTCAATGATAGGCTTGAAGACTATGACATGTAGCCATGTCTCTTTTCACCCCATTTTCAACCCTAGCTTCAGATTTCTGTGTTGGTACCACTCCTCTTTTAATGGTAAAAACCTCATATGGAAGCTTAAACGTTGACCTGTAACAACATCCTATCCCCCATAGGGTAAGAATATACTCTATCATCACAAACCCACCAAATATCTCTAAAATTCCCATAGTCACATTGTCAGTCAAAAGCTAATCTTTTAACCATCAAAGTCCTGCTCTTCTTACTACCTGATATATAAAAAGTAACCTATTATTTGTCATTACTACCCTTACGGTCATACTTATCCACGGTTATCCTATACTCATCACACTCTGATATTCCCATAAACATACCCCTTACCTCATATGTTTTATTAGAACAACAACAACTTTTATCCTCACTGGTTCACCTGAATACTTCAGGTTTCCACTGTTACCTGACTTTACTTTCCATCTAACAATTCCCATAGGGTAATCCATTTACCCAAGAACACTTAAACCCTACTGTTCTGACAACTACATTATTTTATCTGTCAATGACTGTTGCCGATACCACAGTCATGACAAAGCATAAGACTTACCCACACCTGATAGAGGCCGCGCGACCGTCTAACACGTCTTGGGCTGGCACCCCCAACAGACATCAACCCTCAAGATTCCTCACTGACCTTACAGAATGAGTTAATCTATCTCTAATTTTCACAACAGAGGAACGAGCAGTACTGATCAGATACCCCCCTCTGTCATCAAAATCAAAAGACCCCATCCTGCAGCTTCCATGATGAATCTATATTCTCCATTTCAGATTAATCTATATTGTTTCTATCTGCTCTCCTATTTTAATCCTATTCGTACTATCATTGACAGCCCTCTCCATCCGTAACATAAACTCCTGAGTCATTAATTTCTTTCCAAAGTTACCATTACCGTCGTTGATTTAGTTGATGAATTAAAACCCTTAATTCCTTCTAGTGGAAAAGCTACCCATATCCCATGTGTATTATTCACTGTTGGAGTGACTACTGTAATAAACTTATCCTTAACTCCCTCTGTGACTGTGGAAACTTCTACAGACTTCAAATCTTCCATTATAAGCGTTACTTTATGAATTACATAGCCCTTTAACCAATAATTCCTAACCGGAACAAATTCTAATGCTTGCCCTAAATAAGTACACATATATTCTCCCTGACCTTTCTCTGTAACATTACGCAACATAAGTGAACAGTCACTCCTAACCCTCTTCTAAACTATACCTCCTTTTACTCCTGGTCCTGATAACAATACTTATTCTCCATAATTATCTCTCCATATGGGAGAAACGTCCCCATCCTAAACCCTAATAAGTATTTTTCCCCCTAAAATTGGTGCTGTATTGGTTCCCTTATAATCAAATGCAATATATTTATGACTTTAATACCTATCAATGTTGAAAGAGTTAAATTGCTTCTCCCTGTTGTTCTAATAGACTGAAGTGTTAATGTCCTTATTTACTCCTAGTTTTCCCCCAGTTTTCCCCTAAGACTTTGAACTCTTTCCTTGTACTTCCATCCATCACCACTAGTGTCACTTTTTCCCCAAATCTCAGTCCTATCTCTAAATCCCTGACTTTCAAACTTTTGATTACACAAAATACACCTATAATGACCTTGATCTCCCTGCTGGAAACTGTAAATATAGATACTCCATCACCCTCAAATCATTCAGCAACACATACTTTCTCAATGCATCTGCTCCTAACCGATCTAAACTCCTACCCTATCTTCCCACTAAACTTTAAAATGTCCTTCCTCACTGTTCTCTCTCTGTCTTACTACTAACTTTGAAACTTAGCTTACTGTCTTAGAGTCCCTTCAACCTAACCTACCCCTAACTTATTTTAATCTAATCTTTTCTCTCATAACATTTAAAACCTTTTCCCCTGATTTATTGACAAAATCTCTTACCACCAAATTTTTTGGAATATGTGATTGGGAAAGTTCCCCACCTGCTTCTGACTCATTACACACAGACTTGGCAAAACGACTAACCACCTTTTAGCCTAGCCTGAAATCCCTTAATGTAAGAATGTAACCCAGAATAACAGTCACCCTATTAAGTTTATTTTCCCAGACAGATTGTCTAATAGGCAATCTAATAGATTATCATCCTTCCTATGATATTATCTTTTTAAGCAAATGATTCCCAAAAACCCTACTTTTTAAAATATTCTACCAGACAGTCAGTCGTCTAGTGTACATCTTATTGTACGCTTCAATTTACACCATGCATCTCTTTCCCAACAATGCCATAGGTATATTGTCCTAATATTAGTATGTCTCTTTTACTTCCTCTTTGACTTTTATAGCAGAGCTCAATTGATTCCCTAAGAGTAATTAAACTGTTTTACTACATCAAACCCCTATCCTACCCTAATTAATTTTACATAGTGAGATGTTTAACCTCTTTAGGCCTAAACCCAAATAAGTTTTTCCCCTATTCACTATCACTTCTAATGGCCGGTTGTTTCAACTGTTAGCTATTTTCTCTTCTCCTCTAATCGAGGCTCTCAGCAATGCACCCCCCTTTCGGATCTTCTAGACACTAACAGGTGCCATTATGTGTCTGTCCAGAAACTGGCTTTGGATATGAATCAACTGGTACCCCCTTGGCTGGTACAATTGCATTATCAATATTGTTCAGTTGAAGCTGTAACAGTGATTGTTGATTTGGTTCACTCTGATTCTTCATAACCAAAACTTATCTTCTCCACCCGTTGTATGATTGAGTTTTCAGAGTTTCTTCTTCTCCAATTCTTGGAATCCTCTCAGCAGTTTTCTTAGTCCTGTTCCTTCTCGTCGTTGACATATCAGTATTCTTCAACCTTAGTTCTAAGTTCTGTCCTCGAAATATCATCTTCCATCATCTTCTTACTTTTCTTCTGTGCCAGTCCTTGTAGGACAAACTCCTCTTGAAAATAAAGCACCTTTAATCTCCAAATCTTCATCGCTTTCTTCATCTTCAACTTCCATCAGAGATCAAATCTCGTGTACCCTTCTTCGTTTCTCTCTTGCCAACTTCCTTCTGATCACAGAGTCATATCCACCCATGACCTCTCTCAATCACTCTCATCTTCATCATCCTCTTCTCCTTCACGTTCCAGACCTCTCATTTTCTTCCGTCTTCTGGATTCATCTTCATCGTTGTTTCTGCTGGTACCCTATCTATTATTTGTCTATATTTCTGATGCAATAATCACTCCTGGATGATCATTGTAAGCTGAGAATAAACATCCCTAAGCTCTACTTTTTAAACCTATCTTATCGCTGACATATTTTATCAATTTCTGTTTGAGAATGAAGGGCAACTTTTGTTTCACTTGCCGGATACCCTAGCAACACTTTAATTAAAGGATTACCACTATTTTAACCCGTGTAATGACTTTCATAGTCCTGATATCTTTTTCCCCATTGTAACAAGCCTTTCTATTCCTTTATTGTGAACTATCCTATTTTAGACTATATAAGTTATATAGGCTTCCCCCTGTAATTCTTAATATAACCTAAACAAATCCATTAACAATCCTGAATAATTAACCCCAATTCCTATTCCTATGTCACCAATATCAATTAGTGTTAGCTATCTTACCACAACCCATCAACTGCAAGTAAATGCAAGTTAGTCATCTTCAGACTAAAATACCCATAAACAAAGCCTTCTAACCTTACAACCCTTCAATACTCCAATTCCCATAACCCCTTGCTCTATTAGCTCTAATTATCTTAAATTTACAGAACAATCCTCAATCCATCCTTGATTCCCAACACATCTGTAATCAAACCCCAGTGATACACAGAGCCACCAAAATACAATTTTTAATGAAATAGTATTTGCCAAGCCTATGTAAAATTGTCATAACATCACATATTCTGTTAGGATGATTTTGTGTACTAGCCTGATCCGATCCTCTCGTCTGCCTCGTCACACCTTGTTCGTGACGCACACGTCAGCCCCTTCTCTCTCTCTCCTCTCGTTCCATGTTCCTCTCATATTTCACAAAAACATAGAAACACACACGATTTCAGCAGTTAATGCAATCACTGAGTATTTCCAACCATTCAATATTCATTCGTTCTACATTATTCACTCTAAGACTAAACTCAGAACTAAATAGATCGCTCACAAACATTTTGATTTTAATCCGTCATTTAATTATTTAATTCAATCTATTATAATCCGTTATCATATATTTAATTTATAAATTCAATGGGTCCCAAAACAAGTTTCATCTTAACCCACCGCCGTTTAAACTTATAAGATTCGTGTTAAAAATCTCTTTATGCGCATTTGTTCCGTCGTCTGTGTTCCTCTGTCTCCCCCTGCAGTTTAACCAATGTGTTGTTTTACAGAATTCCACACATGCGCAAATATCATTTTAAGCTCATGCTTGAGTTTCAGCATCCCATCGTGGTGCCGTCTAGTGCCGTACAACAAAACGTTCCCTAATCTCGTGCCATAAACTCCCCCTTTCTGTAGTGTAGTGTCGCAAAATTAAACGCATGCCCATACATTTATTAAATAGATCGCTCCAAAACTTTTCATTTAATTTTAATCGTCTTAATTTAATTAATTATACTCCGTCAACATATATTTGATCTATAAATGTACTACATCTCGCCAAATAGTTTCACATTCAAACAACAGCCGTTTAACACCTAGGAGATTTTTTCCAAAATCTCTCTATTCTGTGACTATTGTCCCTTCCGACCCCCCCACATGGGACCTATGACCCTTACCCATAATGCCGTGCTTTGTAGGCTTAGCACATAAACACATGTTGTAGTTTTAGCCCCGTAAAATCACACGCATGCGCACATCCCCTTAAGCCCATGCTTACCACACAATAGACCGATAGCATTACGCTACAGCGTCACTATTTTATACGTTATACTCACACAATTACACATAACAGAGCTCACATTTGCGTAGAACTTTCAGTTCCACCACATACAAACAAGTTTAAGAGGCTTGAATCCATCGCAGTGGACCTCTAAGGTTGAAGTTATCATGTAGCACGCAACACAATTAGCCTTTAGCATTAGCCTTTCGCTAACTGCGGCCTACAACATGTAACAAAACCCAGCATTGCGTTCCTTTAATTGAGTACTGTTTCGTTTGCCCTAAATTTATTCTGCCGTGGGTAAGGCTATTTAAGTGAGCGATCCCCCCCAATGCAACTATCCCGTCGAACAGAAGTTGAGCAAGCCATCCCCAATAAATTTTCAACCAAACCCCAGTCCAAGACTGACCTGAAAAGTCCTAACGCCCTTCCAGGATTTTGGCCCACCATGCGGTCGCCTCGTCACGAGGGCTTATCTAAACCTGCAATGCTCTAAAATTGTATACATATCTTGGCCCCGACTGTTCTTGACTTACTATTCAAGCAACACATCTCTATAAACAATCCATAAACTCTAACCACTTTTGCACTGTTTCTAAAATTTCATAATGATTAGCCAGACCCCAGTCATCAGCAAAAACACCACCTGAGGCACGGTCATAAGGGTACATTCCTCCAGTGTACACAAGCAGTAACAAAACCAACAACTTAGCTGTGTTTGGTCGGGTCATGACTCCAGACCGAAGTTAGCTTGAGTTAGCTTGGCAACTCCAAATGCAGCAAAGAAGGATTGCATCATCCCTCCTGGCAAGCTCGCCATTATGTAGTATATGATGAATGGTGGTCATCATTGCTGTCAACAAAAGAGTCCATCTATGCTGCATCGTGTCAGAAGTTTTTATTCATACCACGAGGTTACAGCATAAATTACAGACACGCGTTGTCTGGAGAGCAGTTGCCTCGAATTATAATAACCGCTCTGGGGTTTATTGTCTAAAACCCTTCTTATATAGACAATACCAAAATAAGGGTTACCCCCTCTTCTGGCCAATCACCAGTCTCCCCTCGGGCGTCACCCTCCAAACGGCACATTTCAAATAACATCATAAAACATCCCCCCTCTGGCCTGAACAACCAACATTCCATTTCGTCATGAAAAACATTTAACAAAGGCATAATCTTCAGATACGATACTTGTTTCATCAAAAAACGGAGAGCAACCTCTGTCCGGTGAAGTCCACAAAGCACATTGTATGTAACAAACAGTTACATGACCTACAGCATGGTCAAGCAAGTTAATGTTTCCGACATTTTCGGACCACTAAACAACTATTGATTTAGAACCACGGAGAGTTACTGCAAGTCACAAAGAAAACAGGAGCTGCCTCCACTATTCCAGCACCATGTCAACTTCAACATTTCAGCATCATCAAATCACCTATGCTTGGTTTAGTACAGTGACAACTAAAAGATACCAAAAATGATTTAGTCCAATTAACATAAGCTAAATATGATGCGGCTGTCCATGGTTTTGATTTGTGTGTGTGTGTGTGTGTGTGTATGCGTGCGTGCGTTCGTGCAAGTAGAAAAAACATGTTGACTCACCCTACTTGTAGAGAAACGCCAATGCCATCCTCCTCTCTTTCATGTTGACTAAACGGTCTATCACTCTGTCATACAGTACACCCTTTTATTTTTTGTTGTCCTAGGCTACTTGGATAAAATGCTTGCTCGCTAGCCTAACTTCCTTTCATGGGCAACGATAGCTAGTTAACATTAGGCTTCTACATCTATCTACATATTGAACTTCCATCCTCTCAGTCCAGGGGCACAATCTATTATTTTATGGTTGTATCAGAATCGTCGTTATAATCATTGGCCAGTAAGGAGAATTAAGTAAAACCACAAGTCCAATCCCTATCTCCATCCATGGCTCATTTAGGAAAGGGACAATTTTAGCTAGCTAGCTAGCCACCGGAGGACAATAACACAATGAGATGCAACAATTCAAGTTGTTTCTGTTAATGGTGTATTTCTCTTGATGTTATGTGATAGGAGTGAAGCCAAATCCAAACTGGCTTCCCTTGACACTTTTTTTTGGTGTGCCAGGACCATTCACAATTGAGCTCACTCAGTTTAGCTCAACGCTGATTGGCTAGTATTTTATACTTTTTTTAATTAAGGGAGACCAAATGCTTGCTGGCTTCCCTTGCATTCAATGCTACCGGCGGCAACAATGTCACACTCTTTATGACCAGACAGCATCAGATAGATGGCCTACACATACAGAGACAGAGGGGCGCTGTTTCGCTCGCTCGGATGCTTTCTCCAGTGAGATACATTCAGCCTCTTGCGAATTGAAGGAAAATTATGAAAACACAGAGAGACGAAAGATACATTATTTTATATGTATTTTTATTTTTTGGTTGGTTCATTTTTTGGGGAAGGCTGGCTTCCCTTAGCATCCATTAATACACACCACTGGATATGACTCAAGACTAAGCTATGACTTCATTGACTGCCCCTTGGTCTGCCCCTACCAATCTCAGCCTCACTCTGACCACCAGCACAGTGTTATAGATCAGGGACATCTATTCTATTTCTATTGTGTTGCTTCCCATTCTAAAGCGGTCCACCTCCTATTCAACATCTGACTGACCCCACTTCAAGCCATCCGTCATTTTCCCTGTTCTCACCTTCAGTTTGGCCTCCTCCCCTTTCCACCACCCACTCCACCCCTCATCCCCCCTGTAGGCCCTGGTCAGTGGGGCCCTGACTAGCATGGCTTCCATCTCTCGTCACTCCCTCCCTTCCTTACTCCTCACCCTCATCTTCCCCTTACTCACCTCCCACTAGGCCCTGGCCAGTGGGGCCCTAACTGGCATGTTTCCTCTCCTCTGAGCCACCGGGATGGGAGTCAGATAGACCTCCCACCTCCCACCTTGCCACACACACGCACACACACACAGACATACACACACACAGGGGTCCTCTGTAGCTCAGCTGGTAGAGCACGGCGCTTGTAACGCCAAGGTAGTGGGTTCGATCCCCGGGACCACCCATACACAAAAATGTATGCACGCATGACTGTAAGTCGCTTTGGATAAAAGCGTCTGCTAAATGGCATATTATTTTTTTATTATTACAACACACAACACACACAACACACATTTACATTACATTTACATTTTTGTCATTTAGTAGACGCTCTTATCCAGAGCGACTTACAGTTAGTGAATACATATATATATACATATATATATTTATTTATTTTTATACTGGCCCCCCGTGGGAATCGAACCCACAACCCTGGCGTTGCAAACGCCATGCTCTATCAACTGAGCTACATCCCTGCCGGCCATTCCCTCCCCTACCCTGGGCCAATTGTGCGCCGCCCATTAGTCTCCCGGTCGCGGCCGGCTGCGACAGAGCCTGGATTCTAACCAGGATCTCTAGTGGCACAGTTAGCACTGCGATGCAGTGCCTTAGACCACTGCGCCACTCAGGAGAGTCCTTAGATATCCACATAGTTAACCATCCCTAAGAACCTTTGTATGTCCTCTTGATCTGTAGGCAGTGGCATGTTCTTGATGGCGGTCACTTTGCTCTGGTCTGTCTGAACACCTTCACATGTTAGTTTTTCACCCAAGAAGGATATTTCTGTCTTTCTGAATTCCCATTTGTCTGCGTTTAGCTTTAGCCCATTATCACTGGCTAGATCAAGTGCTACTTTCAACCTGGTGTTGTGCTCTTCAAGAGTCTGAGCCCATATTAGCACATCATCAATGGACACTGTGGTGCCTGACACACTCTCAGATATCTGTTGGACTGTCCTGTGAAAGACTTCTGGTGCTGAAGTGAGACCAAACGGGAGCCTTTTAAATGACTACCTACCAAAAGGAGGATTGAAAGTACAAAGCCTTGTACTCTCCTTGTCTAGCATGATCTGCCAAAACCCTGATGAGGCGTCTAGCTTTGAGAAGTATTTAGCCCCTGCTATGTCCCAGAATATCTCCCCTCTGGTAGGCAGCTGAAAGTGTTCCCTTTTTACATGCTTGTGTAGCTCATTTGGATCCATACACAGTCTGAGCGAGCCGTCTTCCTTCTCAACTATTACTAGTGAGTGGACCCATTCAGTAGGCTCTTCTACTTTGTCTAGGATATCTAAGGACTCTAGCCTCAGCAGCTCTGCTTTTAGCTAGTGTCTTGGTGATAATGGTACCTTTCTAGGTGCATGGATCACTGGTCTATTTGGCTGATCTAACTCCATTTTGTACTGCACCTTGAGTTTTCCTATTCCCTGAAAAACATCAGCATATGCATCCTCAACATTAGTCATTTCACCATATGAACCCATTTCACCTGTCCTTTGAAGTTAGCAGCCCACACAACACACAACACACACAACACACAACACACAAAACACACAACACACACAACACACAACACACACAACACACAACACACAACACACACAACACACAACACACAACACACAACACACAACTCTGTCTGTCTCTTCCTCTGTCTCTCTTTTTCTCTCTCTGATTCGTTCTCTCGTTCGTGTGGCATCTGCTCTGAATTGGGCCCATCTGAGCACTGGCTCTCACATCCATGAATGGGCAAATGGCTAATTGCTGTGCCACCCTCCCCTCCCCTTGCTTTATTTTGCCACGCAGAGATAGACAGAACGACAAAAAGAAAAGAGAGAAGAACAAAGAAAGAGAAAGAGGGGTCTTGTTTTGCATTTTAAATCGCTTTCTCGATACCGTATGTGTGTAAATGTATGATCATGCTGTACACTTATTGTAAAAATGGCTAGCTGGAGCCGTCTGAGTGGTTGGCTTCTGAGCCCTCACCTGCTAGTGACTGAATGCTGATATACTTGGTTCTGACTCACTACAGGCTGTCCGGCAGGAACAGGACAGATGCTTCTCAGTCCAGGACTTTTATTACCTTCATCACTATAGTATTCTCACACACAGATACATCTTCACTTTACATAGGATGGACTTGTGGTTCTATAGGAGAAAGGAAAATATACACAGAGTGTACAAAACATTAAGAACACCTGCGATTTTCATGACATAGACTTACCAGGTGAATCCAGGTGAAAGCTGTGATTCCTTATTGATGTCACCTGTTACAGTTTTTCTCGATTGTTTACACATTTTCTGAAAGCATGCCTCATATTCTCAGAACTCTACACACAAATCAAAAAACACACACACAATGGACAAAACCCCTCAATTCTTAGCAAAATGAAACTTTACATTCAAAACAATGTTATTTCTTATCAAAATTGTATTTTGTTTTCAAATGACATACACAAACCATCATATGAATAGACATTTATAAGAACCAGTTGAACACTGATGTGCTCAATGTAAAACACTATGATGAATGGAAAACACTTCTTCTCCATTCATCATAATGACTTAGGCCTTTTTTTGGTTCAGTGTTGCCATTACTACAGACAGTATATACATAAGTGTGTTGTAAAATATTTGAGAATATTGTTTTTATACTCAGAACACACAAATACACGGTAACAAATATATTTCATTTTTCCCACAAAAACAATGTACACAGTGTACATCCCATTCCCAACCAACACAAAGTTGCACATACAGTGGTCTACATACAAAACAGAATAATTTAATGTATACAGTTACAGTAAAAAATAAAATAAAAAATAAAAAAACTATGCTGCATCCTCTCTTCTGTTGCGGTCTGGCCACAGCACTTCATCCACATCACGAGCAATGTTTTCCCTGGCCAAGCAGCGGGGGAAATATCGCCTAGCATGGCGATTCCAGCCATGAAAAGCATCAGCTGCTATATCTCCACATGCGTCTTCCATAGCTTCCATAGAAGAGGTATACGCGTTTGTGGATTTCGGTCATACACTTTCCATCTCCAGGCAGAAAAAAATTCCTCAATAGGATTGAGGAATTGAGAATATGGAGGGAGATAAACAACTAAAAAGTGTGGGTGGGCAGTGAACCAGTTACGAACCAGAGCAGCCCTGTGGAAACATACGTTGTCTTAAATGACAACGTACCTGAGCTGCTCTGGGCCATCTACCTGATCTGGTGGAATGAGTGTGTTGTGTAGGGTGTCCAGGAATGTGATCAGATGGGCGGTGTTGTAGGGGCCAAGGGTAGCATGGTGATGGATGACGCCGTGGTGGGTAATCGCTGCACACATTGTGATGTTCCCTCCGCGCTGGCCAGGGACTTGAACAATGGCACGCTGGCCGATGATATTCCTTCCCCTCTTTCGTCTTTTTGTGAGGTTGAATCCAACCTCATCAATGAAGATGAACTGGTGCTCCACTGCAGCCACCTCTAGCTCAAGGACTCTCTGAAACACACATGACAATATCAGAAATAGACATGGAGTGGTCACTATTGTGAAGCACAATCATTATGATTACAATACTGAAATATGTATAATTTATACAGTGTTGAGAGTATGCATCAATTGTGGGATTGTATAGGACTCACTTGCACATAGTTATATCGCAATTATTTGACTCTTTCTGAATTGTGTTCAAATGGCACCCTGTAGACCTGCTTCATCCTGAGATTATTTCTGCGCAAGACACGGTCCAGTGTTGATAAGCTTAGCCTATCAATATTTGAAATATCTCATTGTTTTCTATTATTTTTCTTTGTATTTGCCGTAATGTTATGGTGTTATTTTCTAGGACCATGTTCATGATTTCAGTTTCCTGTTCAGGAGACAGAACACGTTCCCGACCACCTTGTGTTGGTAATCTTTCAGTTCTGCCAAACAAATAGTAAAATGCTGTAAATACAAAGTAGAAATACATTTCCCAAATACTCCCACGTTAGTTCTAGTCGCTATGTTGACTATGACGTTAGATAATATGGTGACATTGACAATGATGTAGGCTGTGTGTAGCAGTTAGCGGTTATGGTATGAAGGTTTGGCTTGGAACTTTTGTATTGCCTTGCGGTCGGAGGCCAAGCAGTTGCCATACTTAGAGATACAAGGTGTCTGTCACCTTGATTACTCCAAATTGTCTCTCGACCTGTGCACTTACATTATAAACTTTCATTCGTAGGAT
Organism: Coregonus clupeaformis; assembly: GCF_020615455.1. NCBI lineage: Eukaryota > Metazoa > Chordata > Actinopteri > Salmoniformes > Salmonidae > Coregonus > Coregonus clupeaformis. The sequence continues at coordinate 3,401,378 of NW_025533456.1, forward strand.
AGGTTGTTATTTTGCATGAATACTCATGCAATTAAGGAAATGCGGGCACTTAGACAATATAAACAACATGCGCATGTTGTATCTGAAATATAAACATTGTCACGCCCTGACTCTGGGGACTCTTATTTGTTGAGTCAGGGTGTGACTTTCTATGTTGTGATGTTCTATGTTGTATTTTCTAGGTTTAGATCTAGTACGTCTAGATCTATGTTGGCCGGTGTGGTTCCCAATCAGAGGCAGCTGTCGCTCATTGTCTCTGATTGGGGACCATACTTAGGCAGCCTATTGGCACTAGTGGGTTGTGGGATCTTGTTCCGTGTAAGGTATGTTGTTTGTGTACCTTGGACTTCACGTTTCGGTTCTTGTTTTGTCGTTGTGTTTATAAGTCAAATAAACATGTATGCATATCACGCTGCGCCTTGGTCTGACCCGTTCATGAACGAACGTGACAGAAGATCCTACCAAACGAGGACCAAGCAGCGTGCCCAGGCGGAGCGAAGGGCCATGTCACAGGTGGGCAAGTTGTGGTCATGGGAAGAGATATTTGCGGGGAAAGGACCATGGGCTAAGGTAGATGCCCAGGCAGGAGAGGAGCAACGGCAACACAGAGGAGGCCGGTCAAGGAGGAAGCCCGAGAGGCAGCCCCAAGATAATTTTTTGAGGGGGCACACGGGGTGGTTGGCGGAGCCTAGGGTTAGAGCAGATCCAACTCCCCATACTCACGCGAGAAGGCGTATGACTGGACAAGCTCCGTGTTATGCGGAGCTACGTACTGTGTCGCCAGTGCGCCGGCACAGTCCTGTACGTCCTGTGCTTGCACCACGCACGTGCCGTGCGAAGATGGGCATCCAGCCAGGACGGGGTGTGCCGGCTCAACGCTCCTGGTCTCCAGTACGCCTCCTTGGTCCCGCATATCCTGCGCCGGTTCTACGTACTGTATCGCCAGTACGCGTGCACAGCCCAGTGCGTCCTGTGCCAGCGCCTCGCACGTGTAGTGCGAAAGTGGGTAGCCAGCCAGGACGGGTTGTGCCAGCTCTCCGCTCCAGACCTCCAGTCCGCCTTCGCAGTCCGGTCCGGCCCATTCCTGCTCCTCGCACCAAGCCAGTGGTGCGTGTCGCCAGCCCGACCCGGCCCGTTCCTGCTCCTCGCACCAAGCCAGTGGTGCGCATCGCCAGCCCGGCCCGGCCTGTTCCTGCCCCTCGCACCAAGCCAGTGGTGCGCGTCGCCAGCCCGGTCCGGCATGTTCCTGTCCCTCGCACCAAGCCAATGGTGCACGTCGCCAGCCTGGCCCGGCCTGTTCCTGCCCCTCGCACCAAGCCAGTGGTGCGTGTCACCAGCCCGGCCCGGCCTGTTCCTGCTCCTCGCACCAAGCCAGTGGTGCGCGTCGCCAGCCCGGTCCGGCCTGTTCCTGTCCCTCGCACCAAGCCAGTGGTGCGCGTCGCCAGCCCGGCCCGGCCTGTTCCTGCCCCTCGCACCAAGCCAGTGGTGCGCGTCGCAAGCCCGGCCCGGCCTGTTCCTGCCCCTCGCACCAAGCCAGTGGTGCGCGTCGCCAGCCCGGCCCGGCCTGTTTCTGCTCCTCGCACCAGACCAGTGGTGAGTGTGTCCAGTCCGGCACGACCCGTGCCCGTTCCACCGGTGCCTAGTCCGGCACCAGTCAGAGCAGTCCGCTCCACCAGTGCCTGATCCAGCTCCGGTAAGCTGCTCCAGTCCGGAGCCAGAGCAGTCCGCTCCACCGGTGCCTGATCCAGCTCCGGTCAGCTGCTCCACTCCGGAGCCAGAGCAGTTCACTCCACCGGGATCCAGTCCAGCTCCGGTCAGCGGCTCCACTCCGGAGCCAGAGCAGTCCGCTCCACCAGTGCCTGATCCAGCTCCGGTCAGCGGCTCCACTCCGGAGCCAGAGCAGTCCGCTCCACCGGGGTCCATACCAGATCCGGTCAGCGGCTCCAGTCCGGAGCCTGAGCAGTCTGCTCCACCGGTGCCCGGTCCAGCTCCAGTCAGCGGCTCCAGTCCAGACCCAGATGTCAGCCCCTCTCCAGGTTCGGGGTCTCCCACACCAGGGTCCAGACAGGGCTTGGAGTATAGTGGGAGGAAGGAGAGGGGAAGCAGCGCGCCGAGGTCCAGACCAGACCAGGGGCGCAACAGGGAGGCGGAGAATAGGTGGTGGTCACGCCCGGAGCCGGATCCGCCTCCGAGGCGGAATGCCCACCCGGCCCCTACCCTGTTAAGTAAAGGTTGTGCGGTCGGAGTCGCACCTTTGGGGGGTACTGTCACGCCCTGACTCTGGGGACTCTTATTTGTTGAGTCAGGGTGTGACTTTCTATGTTGTGATGTTCTATGTTGTATCTAGTACGTCTAGATCTATGTTGGCTGGTGTGGTTCCCAATCAGAGGCAGCTGTCGCTCGTTGTCTCTGATTGGGGACCATACTTAGGCAGCCTATTGGCACTAGTGGGTTGTGGGATCTTGTTCCGTGTTAGGTATGTTGTTTGTGTACCTTGGACTTCACGTTTCGTTTCTTGTTTTGTCGTTGTGTTTATAAGTCAAATAAACATGTATGCATATCACGCTGCGCCTTGGTCTGACCCGTTCATGAACGAGCGTGACAAACATACATTAGCTGCAGGTTACAAACAGTGGCCTACTGTATGTGCAGTTTCAAATGGAAGAAATAACTATATGTGACTGAGCATTGATAAAACCCTCAACAGCAGGGGCGGACTGGGACAAGAATTCAGCCCTGGCATTTTATCCACACCAGCCAACATCACTGCGCACACCGCCAACCATACACACACACCCCATCCCCAACTCTATACCCTGACCCTACCCACACACCCTACTTAGACACATGACATTGACAATACAGTACAGAGTTTCTCAACCATTTCTGTACCAGTGACTGGCGAGAATTGGTTCTCCTTTTCTTTTGTAACCAGCTCATATTTTGGGGTATTTTACTCCCTTTTCTCCCCAATTTCGATCTTGTCTCATCGTTGCAACTCCCCAACGGGCTCGGTAGGCGAAGATCGAGTCATGCGTCCTCCGAAACATGACCCACCAAATCTTTCTTATATCTCTAAGCTATAGGACAGACACTTCAGAACAAACTTCCTTTTGATTAGTGTGAATCTGTTCTTCATTGTGTTTGTATAGGCTAATAACATTAAGGCCAAATAATATTTATCATCAAATAGTTTTTTAAATATATTTTTGGGATACTCAACATCAAAAATCTAAATGATCCTAAATGGGCTTAGATTCTTATAGGTTATTAAAGTTAAATCAAGCTGAATCAATGTCTGCAAGATCTCACATAATGATCAGAGTATTCTACATAACAGAACCAAAGATTTTAGCCATATGAGAGAAAAATGCTGTGGTGTTTTTGTCCTAGAGTAATGTTAGAATACTGTGATCATTATGTGATCTTGCAGACATTGATTCAGCTTGATCTAACTTTGATCTAACTTCGCCTGAGTAGCTCGTTCTCTGCGCATAAAGAATATGCACATGTGCTGAATGTGATCCTGAAAAAGTCAGATCTGCAGCCACTCCCTTAAAACAAATACAATATGTAAAAACACCACTGGAGAGATAACTCACCACTATAACTGTGCCTCCGCTCTAGCCATTTTGTTTGCCTCCCTGTTGTGCTGTCTATCTGTCTCAGCATGTTCTCTGCTGTCACTCTCTGTGTCTTCTTCTTCTCTGTCTGTCTGTGTGGCGTGTGATTTGGACGTCAGGCTCAGGACGTTAAATCACAGAATAAATGGTATATTCGGTAAGACAGCGGTACGCAGCAATGTGTAAAACAAGGTACACGGGTGAGTATCCCGGTGATACAAAATACAATATAGCTCCACCGAGCTATAATAACCTCCACAATAAACAATCACACACAAAGACAAGGGGGGCAGAGTACATGTATAATACTTATACATGTACTGATGAGGGTATATGAACCAGATGTGTGTAATAAACAAGACAAAACAAATGGATGAGATGATGAGCGGCGGTGGCTAGAAGGCCGGTGACGACGAACGCCTAAGCCTGCCCGAACAAGGAGAGGAGGCAGCTTCGGAGGAAGTCGTGACAGTACCCCCCCTTGACGCGCAGCTCCAGCAGTGCACCGACTCCGGCCTCGGGGACGGCCAGGAGGACGCGGAGCAGGGCGAGCCGGAAATCCCACAACAGGGAGGGATCGAGGACATCCCTCACCGGGACCCAGCACCGCTCCTACGGACCGGACCCCTCCCACTCCACGAGGTACTGAAGGCCCCTCACTCCTCGAATCCAGGATGGAACAGACGGACTACGCCGGGGCCCCCTCGATGTCCAGAGGGGGCGGAGGGACCTCCCGCACCTCAGACTCCTGGAGTGGACCAGCCACCACCGGCCTGAGGAGAGACACATGAAACGAGTGGTTAATACGGTAATCAGGAGGGAGTAGTAACCTATACGTAACCTCGTTTATTCTCCTCAGGACTTTGAACGGCCCTACAAACCACGGGCTCAGCTTCCGGCAGGGCAGGCAGAGGGGCAGATTCCGGGTCGAGAGTCAGACCCTGATCACCCGGTACAAAGACCGGGGCCTCACTATGGTGGCGGTCAGCGTTGGCTTTCTGGCGACGCACGGTACGCTGGAGTTGGACATGGGCAGCGTTCCACGTCTCCTCTGTGCGCTGAAACCAGTCGTCCACTGCAGGAGCTTCGGTCTGGCTCTGATGCACAGTGCCAGAACCGGCTGATAAACTAAGACACATTGAAAGGGAGTTAGGTTAGTGAAGGAGTGGCGGAGAGAGTTCTGGGCATATTCGGCCCATGGCAACCGACCACTCCCCCGGCCAGTCCTGGCAGTAGGACCGCAGGAACCTACCCACATCCTGATTTACCCGTTCCACCTGCCCATTAGACTCGGGGTGAAACCCAGAGGTCAGGCTGACCGAGACTCCCAGACGTTCCATGAACGCCTTCCAGACCCTGGATGTAAACTGGGGACCCCGGTCAGACACTATGTCCTCTGGCACCCCGTAGTGCCGGAAGACGTGAGTAAACAGGGCTTCCGCCATTTGCAGGGCCATGGGGAGACCGGGCAGAGGAAGGAGGCGGCAGGCTTTAGAAAATCGGTCCACAACGACCAGGATGGTGGTGTTACCCTGAGAGAGGGGAAAAACTGTGAGAAAGTCAATTGACAAGTGGGATCATGGCTGTTGTGGAACTGGTAAGGGATGTACCTTGCCTAGGTGCCTTACTCTGGGAGCACACAGAGCAGGAGGAGACATACACCCTCACGTCCTTAGCCAAGGTAGGCCACCAGTACTTCCCGGTCAGGCAGTGCACTGTACGGCCGATACCTGGGTGACCAGAGGAGTAGGACGTGTGTGCCCAATAGATCAGACGATCACGGACAAGAGACGGCACGTACCGCAGCCCAGCTGGGCACTGAGGTGGAGATGGCTCTGTGCGTAATGTCCGCGTCCACCGCCCACACTACCGGCGCCACAATGCAGGAGGCCGGGAGTATGGGGGTGTTGTCTATGGGCCTCTACTCTGTGTCGTACAGCTGTGACAGTGCGTCTGCCTTCACGTTCTTAGTACCTGGTATGTATGACAACGTGAAATCAAACCGGGTGAAGAACAAGGCCCAGCTGGCCTGGTGAGGGTTCAGCCTCCTCGCTGCCCAGATGTACTTCATTCATAATGCCCCGTGGTTGTGCGGATTGCTGTCTTCCACTCGTCCCCCACCCGGACACACACCCAGTTGTACGCACTTCGGAGATCTAATTTTGTGAAGAAGCTTGCCCCATGCATTGATTCTATAACAGAGGAGATGAGGGGTAGAGGGTAACTATAGCGAATGGTAGTTTGATTAAGTGCCGGCAATCAATGCAAGGGCGCAGACCTCCGTCCTTCTTCTTCACGAAAAATTAACTTGAGGAGGTGGGCGGATGTATGAACCCCTGGCGCAGGGACTCGGAGACGTACAATATGTCTCCATAGCCTCCGTTTCAGCCTGCGACAGGGGATAGACATGACTCCTGGGAGGCACAACCTCTAACCAGAGGTTTATCGCGCAATCCCCCGCCCGATGAGGTGGTAATTTGGTCGCCTGCGTTTTGGAAAATGCGTGCGCCAAGTCAAGGTATTCGGGGGAATGCGTACGGTGGAGGTGGTGTCTGGACTTTCCACCGTGGTTGCACCAATAGAAACAGCTAGACACCTACCCTGACACTCTCGCAACCACCCAGTGAGAACCCTCTGCGGCCATGAAACGGTGGGGTCGTTAGTGTGAGCCAGGGAAGACCCAACACAACAGGGAAATCAGGGGACTCAATAATATAAAAAGTGATTTGCTCCCTTTGGGTCTCCTGCATAATCATCGTGACTGATGCTGTAACCTCCCTAACAAACCTTGACCCTAATGGTCGACTGTCAAGTGCTTTGATGGGAAATGGAATGGTAGGGGAACCAATGTGATACATAACTTATTAGCTAAAGACCTGTCCATAAAGTTCCCAGCTGCGCCTGAATCGACCAGTGCCTTACACTGGGGAACTACCGTGTGCTCAGGGAAGTTGACGTGTATGGTGAAGTGCGCAGCAGAGGGCTCTGAACAAGTCTGGGTTTGCGCTACCTGGGGTGATGCGAGAGTGCCCTGCCTGCCGCCTCCAGATCCAGAAGAACGCTGACAACAGCGTGCAGCAGAATGTCCTCTCTGCCACAAGAGTGACACTGGATCTGTCATCCTCTGTTCTCCCGGATCCCCTCACCACCCAGCTCCATCGGCACGTAATCCGGGTGGCAGGGGGGTGAAACGGAAAGGCCCCTACCAGGACGTCCTCTGGAAGACAGCAGGTTGTCCAACCGGATGGCCATGTCCACCAGCTGGTTGAAAGTCAACGTGGTATCCCGGCAGGCTAGCTCCCTTCAGACATCCTCCCGCAGGCTGCACTGGAAGTAGTCGATGAGGGCCCGCTCGTTCCACCCGGGCCCTGCCGCTAGAGTTCTAAACTCCAGGGCAAAGTCTTGCGCGGTCCTCGTCCCCTGCCTCAGATGGACCAGGCGGTCGCCGGCCTCTCTTCCTTCGGGGGGATGATCGAAGACTGCCCGGAAGAGGCGAGTGAACGCCCCGTAGTTGTCCAAGGCGTCTCCTCCTTCACTCCAGACCGCGTTGGCCCACTCCAGGGCTTTCCCCGAGAGGCAGGAGATGAGGGCGGACACCTTCTCCCGCTCCGAGGGAGCCAGGCTGATGGTGGAAAAATAGAGGTCCAGCTGCAGGAGGAATCCCTGGCAGCGGGCCGCTGTCCCGTCGTACTCCCTTGGTTGGGATAGGTGAATTCCTCCGGGTGCTGGGGTGTGGGTGGCTGGATCCGGTCGCTCAGCTGGTCCCGAAGGGTCGGGTCCTCTCCTCTCCAGGCGTTGGACGACCTGGAGAACCCGATCCATCGCTTCGCCGAAGCTGGCTAGCATGTTGGAATGCTCCCGGACCCGCTCCACGACTCCAGGCATATTCCCGTTTCCTGCTGACTCCATGTTGTTGGGTGTGTGATTCTGTGGCGGGTGATTTGGACATAGTCAGGCGCAGGAGGGTAAATCACAGAATAAATGGTTTATTCGGTAAGACAACGGTACGCAGCAATGCGTAAAACACTGGAGAAGAAAAAGGCACACTGGTGAAATCCCGGCGATACAAAATACTCCACAATAAACAATCCCACACAAAGACAATGGGGGATACAATCTTCACAGCTCTGCAGATTTTGCTGTGAAGAGACAGAATCATTAGATCATTTGTTTTGGTAATGTCCATTTGTAGCTTGTTTTTGGACACAGGTCCAGGAATGGCTAAAGGATTGCAATATTTACCTGGAGCTAACCTTGCAGATAGCATTACTGGGTGATCTGAAAAGTCATAGTCAATCGATCAATAATATAATAATACTTTTAGCAAAAATGTTTATTTTTAATTCACAATCTGTAGAAACAATGAGAATAGAAAGGTTCAGAACTTTTGTAAAACATTACAGTACAGTTGAAATATATATGGCAAATAGAAATCCTATATGGATGGTGTTAAGAGATAGATGGGAGGTGTTGAATGGAGTTGAAGGATGGGACTAATAACAACTAACAACAAATAATAACAAGATAACTAATAATGTAAGTATACTGTGTCCATAATAAGTATATAGGTTGATTGTTGGAAGCTTTTGGGAAAGAGCACAGTTAGAAAGATATGGCATATAGAAGCAAACCGGATGGACATCATGAAAATGATCGGAGAGGTTGAGAGTAGAAGAAGTTCAGGAGAAAAAACAAACAAAATATAATTATTGTAAAATTGACTGTGTCCATAAAATGTAGATAGTAAGTATAAGCTGGAAGTAGAGGCCTAAGCATTGTTTTTCTCTAATTTACCCCAAGTAGGGAAAGGATGGCAGGGTTGAAAAGTGGAGTATATATATAAAAAAACATGGGGGATTGGAAGTGATGCAGACAATTACATTGATGGAAGTTACAATCTATCTGCAATATTAAGCTGATCCCCCCAAAAAAAAAATAAGACAAGGGGGGCAGAGGGAATACTTATACATGTACTGATGAGGGGATATGAACCAGGTGTGTGTAATAAACAAGACAAAACAAATGGAATGATTAGATGAGGAGCGGCAGTGGCTAGAAGGCCGGTGACGACGAACACCGAATCCTGCCCGAACAAGGAGAGGAGGCAGCTTCGGAGGAAGTCGTGACAGTCTGTCTGTCTGCAAAAGCCGTATACGTTATATAAAAGCCAAGTTAACGAGGATATATTGCAAATTAGTGCCTGTCATATTTGTTCCCCTGAATCAACACCTACCCTAAGTGTTAATTACTATTACAGGTCTCCAGACTAACATTGTCCCATGGTGTCACTTTTACAGTTGGTGGCACCAGCCTCAGACCAAATCATGAGTAATCATCTTATAAAGGCATTCATAGTGCTTTATTAAGAATGTAATAAATAGACTATTCAAGAAAAAAGTTGTTTAATCTAACACGTCCAAGCAGGAATGCATGACTCAAGATATTTTGTGCAACCTAATCCAGTGATTGTCATGAATTTTGGTTTGCCAATTAGACTATAGTTGCTATATTTTACTGTCAAAATAGGATTCCTTTCCTGATTTCTTTTGTTCAATAGAGAGGAATTACATACCTCTTCATGTGCACTAACTAATAGCATAGGCTAATTAATTTGGGGTTCAACACCTGAGGAAGTGGAAACTCAAAACTCATTAACTTGATCATAACTCTAAATATAATACCCACTGCTAGTAGCCATGTATCCCACTGCTAATAGCCATATATTCATCCAATAGTAAATGTAATGTCCTAAAAAAACTTTGCAGTTGTAGGCTACTACCCATGAGACCTATAGGCCTATGCTCTCACAATGGCCGGTGCACATTTTACGCACGAGCCAATCCATATCTCAAGGCTATATCAAATATTTTGGTTGTAACATAACTGCTATTGAGCAGAATATTAAGAGGTGAGAAATAAAAATAATACCTACAGAAAGCTGGGGCCCTCCTCTCTTCGACAGGGACAAGGGAACGAAGCTTCCAAAACGGTGTTTTTCCCGCAACTGCATTTTGAAATGTTATATGATCAGAACACATTTTTCTCTCTAGTGCATGAGGGAGTGGATAGTGTCTCGCTCATTACAGCAACAGGCCCCAGCGAAACAGGCACAGAGGCAAGGCATACAATTTCATTAGAGGAATCATGAAGATAATGCACTTTACTGTTTGACCAAATCATGGTTTTAGACGCCCAAAAATAGGACGTTTTGAGTGAGGTGACAATGTAGAATGTGCTCTTCTTCGTTTATAGGCAACCTTTCCGTTTTTTTACGATCCATGATCTTGGCTGTCTAACTAATGAGAGAGTTGGAGCAGGTCTCCTTGGGGATGCCACGTTTGACTTTGAATGTGTGTTTGCGTGACCACAGCTCAGCCTATCAGGAAACCAATCAGCCATTAGTATAACAAAGAAATTGAGCAAAAATCTTAACAGGCCCATTTGTGTCAATTTCGACCAGCCCATCCAACTAAAAAATTGTCCAGTTCATCTGGCATTTGCCAGATTTGCCAGATGGCCAATCCGCCCCTGCCCAACAGTAAATCCACAGTAAATGTGTGTGTGTGTCCTACATGTTATCTTCTAAGTGTGTATTCTGTGTAAAGAATGCGGAGGTTCTGCTGAGAGAAGAGCTGGGGGTCAATCTTTTATTCATGACATGAACATCGTAAAATCACACACACACAAACACACACATAATCATGTGCCGGACAAATTGGATTGTTTGATATTTCCATCAAGGGGCCTCCTCTCTCAGTGAGTGGCTGAGAGCGACAGACAAGGACCAAGTGAAATGTTACACACACACCAGTGGTTTGGATTACTGTAGGGGGATACTGCACTGATGAGCAGGGTGAAATTTGGTTTTAGTAACTGCCCTCTTGACGGCGGGGAGACAAATGTACTGCAATTCTACCCATTTTGACATGGGGCAGAGAGAAAAAGATGCAGTTTTACACTTAATTTCCTGAAATTGTACACATTTTCCATGACTTATGCCATGTAAATATAATATCTGAGAGTGACTAACAAAATCAATGGGGGCCCCTTGGAGGTATGGGCCATTGGGAATTTGCCCTTCATGCCCGGTCGATAATTCGGCCATGATTACTACAAGTTAAGATAGCTGGCTAGACTAACTTACCAATCTAAACATGTTTAGCTGACATGGGGTAATAGAGGGACTGTCAGTGACTGACATAACAAAAGGAAAACTGCTGATGCACAACCAAATTCCGAAATTGTATTCTACTATTCTAACTCTTAACAGGAAGTTGAGACCCCGACTGAGTACCCCAAAAAAAATATATTATAAAAAAAGCCGGCCCTGCTGATGAGCTTTCCAAACTGGCTGACTGTACTGACATTTCCATTCTATTACTAGTTGAAAAGATTGCTTATGTTGTTATATCATAAACTATATGTGTGTGTCGGAGGTGTGTGTGTGTGTGTGTGTGTGTGTGTGTGTGTGTGTGTGTGTGTGTGTGTGTGTGTGTGTGTGTGTGTGTGTGTGTGTGTGTGCTTGCATAAGTGTGTGCACATTTGTAGGGAAAACTTTTTTGAATAGTAAATAGGACAACATTTCACAGGTAATTAAACAGACGTGGCCTGACACAGTGCTGACAGAGGTAATTGTTTTGATTTATTTATTTAATTTCTCTTACGTATTTATTTCCTGTTTTGGTGCACTTTACTGCCCTGTAAACAGAAACAGAGAGTACGGAATGGAGAAGTACTGAGTTAAAATTAGTGCCTAAATCGATTTTTGGAAACCAAATAAATAATATTCTATGGAGGTTATGAGGTGGTCCAAATGACATGGGTTGTTTGTGCTATCATGGGTGACATTAAATGACATCATTTCCTTGGATGACTGAACAATCAAATGCCCTTCAGGCCTAAACACACTGGTTAGCACCATACATATGAGGATCTTGGATCAGCTCATCTCCACCGGTGCCAGCAGTTTACCATTTATGAGAGAGAAGGATACTGATCCAGAGTCAGTTACTATACAGTTAAAGAGTTGGTTCTATTCTATGACACTAAGGAGGCGTTTAGACAGGAAGCCCAATTCAGATCTTTGTTCCACTTTTGACCAATCAGATCAGCTCTGAAAAAGATCTGATGTGAAAAGATCTGATGTGATTGGTCAAAAGACAAATTAGTGGAAAAAATATCAGAATTAGGCTGCCTGTGTAAACTCAGCCTAAGCTCGTGTTCCCCTGAATTAGTGTAGTACTTAGCCAAAACAGAGGAGCTCCACTTGCTCCTATACCTTCTTATCATGTTCACAACATATAACATGACAGGGAGGCTCAGTCAGCCCACAAATGAGCCTGTCATTTTCTCTCTCTGCACAACATAAACAAGGTGGTGATTGCAGCTGTTTCGGAATCACACTGTCTTTTTTTCTCTCTCAATGTTGAATGCCTCGCTTTGGGCGGCAGACGGCAGTGTGTGTGTGTGTGTGAGTGTGTATACAGTGTGTGTGTGTGTTTGTGTACAGTTATTGTGTGTGTGCTTCTGTATGTGTGTGTGTGCTTACGTGTTTGTGCTTCCATGTGTGTGCGTTTCTGTGTGTGTGTTCGTGTGTGTGTGTGCGTGTGTGTGGGAGACAGACAGCAGACAGCAGTGGGCTAGGTTTGTCCCCTCATCTGATAACCTGTACGTCTACCTGAGACCCTGGAGGAAACACAATCACAACCCAGCTCCTATTCTAATTAACTTGTCAAATGGAAGTCATTCTACGGATGAGAGAGGGTAATCATCTCTCTTCTTAGCTATTATCTGGCTAGTTAGTTATAATAATATGTGTCTTGGCCTCGTAATTGAACTTGAAGAGACACACACACACACGGAAGCATGCCCACACACACATGTGCGCACACACGCACGCACACACACACACACACCTTCAGGCGTTCAGCTGTCCGTCAACATCACGGCGCCCAGATTGAGATATTCAGATGGTCTAATAAGAAGCCAGTGAGTCAGATGGGGGTTTCGTTAGTGAGAAGGAGGGGAAAATAAGAAGATAGGACAGGAGAAGTGTCTGAGATGGTTGACCTCCTGACTATACAGCCCTAAGACAGGACGTGACTGGATCATCAAACAAGGGGAATAAACGTCTGGTCTGGTCAGACCTGATTAGACCATCTTGTCTGACTAGAGATGTAGGTATATTGTAACCGCCTACCATCAACACACTAAGTAGCTACAGTTTGGACCACTATAGGAACATCAAAGGACACAGATAGACAGATGGATGGATTAACATCAGCTCACCATGCTCCTTCATACACTCTTGGGAAAAAGGGTTCCAAAAGGGTTCTTCGGCTGTCCCCATAGGAGAACCCTTTAACCAAAAAGGGGTTTTCAAAAGGTTATCCTATGAGTACAGCCAAAGAACCCTTTTAGGTTCTAGATAGCACCTTTTTTTCTAAGAGTGTACATTACAGTTCATTGATATGGGTCAGGCCAAGCAGAGCCATATAGAAGGACAAGTACCATAGCAACTGCCATCAATGAGCTACAGAATGACATCTCTTTTCCCACACTGCTTCAACTAAAATCAGGTACAAACAAACACATGCCAGTTAAAAGTTGATTAAGCATGAGATGATTGAAACAATGGGTTTAGTATGCTGCTGGATGCTGCTGAGTGAAGAGATGGACATTTATTTGTTTTAATGCAATAACATTTACTTAGCCTGTAACAGAGATGCTGGCCTGCGTTTTTTCTAATTGGTGCCAGTGGCTAAATCCTAACCATTTGCATCGACCTCCTTTGAAGACAGATGCAGATGAGCCAAACAAGTTCACTAATTATGCCGGAGCGGAGCACGCTGAGGAGTGTGTGTGTGTGCTCTGATTGCAGCGGAGTATGTATGTGTGTGTGTGTCTGTGTGATAGAGAAAGAGAGAGAGAGAGAGAGAGAGAGAGAGAGAGAGAGAGAGAGAGAGAGAGAGAGAGAGAGAGAGAGAGAGAGAGAGAGAGAGAGAGAGAGAGAGAGAGAGAGAGAGAGAGAGAGAGAGAGAGAGAGAGAGAGATGTGTGTGTGTGTGTGTGTGTGTGTGTGTGTGTGTGTGTGTGTGTGCGTGCGTGCGTGTGTGTGTATGTTTGTGCGTGTGCTTGTCCGTGTGTGTGGCTGTGGAGCCAAGGGGATATATAGCCTGCCATTTAACCAGACACACCAATCATGAATGGAATCCCAAATTAAACTAATGCTATAAATGTACACAACTTTATATCACCGCACAAACACATTGCATGTCTGGCCTGGCGCCCCACACCAACACCCTCAGCAGGTACCAGAACTATGCTCAATGGCTGAAGAAGGAATCACCTATTGGGAATATAATTCTGACAAATAAACGTTTAAATACCCCTTATGAACAATATGGTTGTATGCACAAAACCCAATGTTCTTCCATCCCATTAAACCAAACAACAAGCAACAGTCCAGCTAAAATATGCAGATGGACACATGAATCTACCCCCCACGGCATCTCATCTCCACTCATTGGGCCAGGGTGCGTGATGTGCTGGTTGTGTCCTGGCCATCTAATGGCTGAAGTTGGTTGGCTGGTGTTTTCTCCCCCAGCACATAGACTAATGGCAGCCGACAGGCCTGTCTCCACTGTGCACTGTGGTTGACACACACACACACACAAACACACACACACACACACACACACAAACACAAACACACTCTCTCTCCACTCTCTCCACTGTGCATTGGGCTTATGTGTGTGATGTATAGTGAAGCAGTGAGTGCGTGTAGAATAAGCAGTGTGGTGGCAGGATGCTACTGAGACACTAGGAGCACGACTGTGAGATGTTAACCCCTCTGGAAGATTTAAATGTGATCATCACATCGTTAGCACTCACAATAGGATGCAGTATACCCTCTAAAACATGTGAAAAATGCATTCTGCCAAGAAAATGCTTAGACATCTATCAGCATCTTAATGAGATAACATACAGTGGGGGAAAAGGTATTTAGTCAGCCACCAATTGTGCAAGTTCTCCCACTTAAAAAGATGAGAGAGGCCTGTAATTTTGCAGAAAAAAATGCAGAAAATCACATTGTAGGATTTTTTATGAATTTATTTGCAAATTATGGTGGAAAATAAGTATTTGGTCAATAACAAAAGTTTCTCAATACTTTGTTATATACCCTTTGTTGGCAATGACACAGGTCAAACGTTTTCTGTAAGTCTTCACAAGGTTTTCACACACTGTTGCTGGTATTTTGGCCCATTCCTCCATGCAGATCTCCTCTAGAGCAGTGATGTTTTGGGGCTGTCGCTGGGCAACACGGACTTTCAACTCCCTCCAAAGATTTTCTATGGGTTTGAGATCTGGAGACTGGCTAGGCCACTCCAGGACCTTGAAATGCTTCTTACGAAGCCACTCCTTCGTTGCCCGGGCGGTGTGTTTGGGATCATTGTCATGCTGAAAGACCCAGCCACGTTTTATCTTCAATGCCCTTGCTGATGGAAGGAGGTTTTCACTCAAAATCTCACGATACATGGCCCCATTCATTCTTTCCTTTACACGGATCAGTCGTCCTGGTCCCTTGGCAGAAAAACAGCCCCAAAGCATGATGTTTCCACCCCCATGCTTCACAGTAGGTATGGTGTTCTTTGGATGCAACTCAGCATTCTTTGTCCTCCCGTCCTTTTAGTTTTTACCAAAAAGTTCTATTTTGGTTTCATCTGACCATATGACATTCTCCCAATCCTCTTCTGGATCATCCAAATGCACTCTAGCAAACTTCAGACGGGCCTGGACATGTACTTGCTTAAGCAGGGGGACACGTCTGGCACTGCAGGATTTGAGTCCCTGGCGGCGTAGTGTGTTACTGATGGTAGGCTTTGTTACTTTGGTCCCAGCTCTCTGCAGGTCATTCACTAGGTCCCCCCGTGTGGTTCTGGGATTTTTGCTCACCGTTCTTGTGATCATTTTGACCCCCACGGGGTGAGATCTTGCGTGGAGCCCCAGATCGAGGGAGATTATCAGTGGTCTTGTATGTCTTCCATTTCCTAATAATTGCTCCCACAGTTGATTTCTTCAAACCAAGCTGCTTACCTATTGCAGATTCAGTCTTCCCAGCCTGGTGCAGGTCTACAATTTTGTTTCTGGTGTCCTTTGACAGCTCTTTGGTCTTGGCCATAGTGGAGTTTGGAGTGTAACTGTTTGAGGTTGTGGACAGGTGTCTTTTATACTGATAACAAGTTCAAACAGGTGCCATTAATACAGGTAACAAGTGGAGGACAGAGGAGCCTCTTAAAGAAGAAGTTACAGGTCTGTGAGAGCCAGAAATCTTGCTTGTTTGTAGGTGACCAAATACTTATTTTCCACCATAATTTGCAAATAAATTCATAAAACATCCTACAATGTGATTTTCTGGAGAAAGAAATTCTCAATTTGTCTGTCATAGTTGACGTGTACCTATGATGAAAATTACAGGCCTCTCTCATCTTTTTAAGTGGGAGAACTTGCACAATTGGTGGCTGACTAAATACTTTTTTTCCCCACTGTATTTGAGAGAGGATCAACCCCCTATGAAACGTTCTAAAAGTGACAGTTACCCTGTCGTTGTAAATGCATTTCTTTGTTCAGCTGTCAATGCATTGTTAATGCTTATTTGTTTTGAAGAGTAGGTGCTGCAATAGCAAGAGCTAATGGGGAGCCCAATAAAATAACAAAATAACAAATAACAAAATAACTTATGAGTTCAGGCAGAACAAAGAGAACTAGAAGAGGGCTACCTGCAATAACATTTCTGTTACAAGGCAATAATAATGCTTTTGTTAGCTACGCGTATTGAGCTCACTGTTCAGTTCGTTCCCTGGTAGTTTTATATAGGCAATGTTCTGTGTCGTGAGCTTCATGGCTTTACCCATGTTGAATAGCTCATTGGATGGGAGCTCCATCACGACAAGACAGGCTCACACACACACACGCCAGGGGCAAATTGCCTGAAGAGATCTGCCTCTGAACTGAAGCGCCCTGAGACGGGAGAGGAGAGGCTCTCTGAAGTGAGATAGATGTTTGCTTTTGGGGAACCTTACAGGAGACAGCTGCTGTGACTTAAAGATCATTTGCTGCTTGTCAGGGAAAACAAGATGTAAAGCAATACTTTTCTGTGGTCCTTCCTCCGTCTGTGTCTGGCTGGCACGGGCCAAATTGAAAAGAACCTGTGGACTGCAATGAAAAGAGATAGGGTTTCACGGTGTAACCGTGTAAACAGGGGACATATATTGGCTACACAAACGTGGGAATACACACACAACTCAAAAGTACGAACGTACACACCGACACACGTACGCACCCACACATGGCACACTTTTTGGCAATGAAGCCCTTTATCTACTTCCCCAGAGTCAGATGAACTTGTGGATACCATTTTATATCTTTGCATGCAGTTTGAAGGAAGTTGCTAACTAGTGTTAGTGCAATGACCAGAAGTCTATGGTAACTGCTAGCATGCTAATCATGACACATGAACACACTGCCAGACCCTCAGACAGGTATAGGAGTAAAGAGAGAGAGAGAGAGAGAGAGAGAGAGAGAGAGAGAGAGAGAGAGAGAGCCTATCTCGCAGATTAGGGAGGACGGGAAGCCATGAGGCATGTTTTTAATTAAACGCTAATTAAAAAGTGTTAATGACAAACATTATATTAACATTCCTTACACTTGCTTCTCTGTCACCCAGGATTTGATAGGATTTGATAATACATGCGGAGGACTGTTTTTTTGGGGGTTCTCAGCTATGTGCTGTGACCCTTAGTAACATCAAACTGTTAATTGCCAATAATGTAGGCCTACCCACATGAAAAAATACTATAATGTATACTATGGTAGGAATACTATAGTATTCACTGCAGTGTTTTTTCATGTGGGTAGGCCTACAGTATTACTGTTGTATTTACAGTTGACTATAGTATAAATACTGTAGTATTTTCTGTGTGCATATTCTACAGTAATTACTGTAGTGTTTTTGCAGACAGTAGCATACTGTAGTATTTACTGTAGTGTTTTTAGAAACCTTACTGTAATACTTACTGAAGTGTTTTTGTTTTATTGCCTTTGACATAGAAGTGGGGGTTATCTCCTTGATGAAACCTACTGGAGAAATACTTTAAAAAAGCAATATTTCCATAGCCTGTAGATATGCATTCTGAACATGGAGTTCTGTACTTCTGCTATTTCCTATAACCATAGGGAACACAATATATGCTTTATACTTGGCATGTAGGTTTCTCACTTACGGGTGGCACAAATTGGGATATGGTGGAGGGGAATGGGCAGGGTATATGCAAATTAAATACTGTAGTATTTACTATAGTTAAAAATTTATATAGCGTTTTTGCGCACTTTAGTGTTTTTGCGAACATTTCTGTAGTATTCACTACAGCGTTCTGTTGGGGATAATACTATAATATTCTACAGTATACTTCAAAATTCTATACTAAGTACTACACATGATCGAGGGATACTACAGTGTATAATATAGTATTCTACAGTATACTACAGTTGACTAAAGAATCTTATAGAAAGTACTGTAGTCTTCTGTAGTAAACTGTAGTATTTATTTTATGTGGGTAAGCTTTCTGGACAAATCTGCACAGTGGTTGAGACAGTAGAATAGCGCCCCCAGCTGGTTAACACAATTGTTCCACTTCTCAAGGAAGGATACAAGCAAATGTCTTATATTTTGAAGAAAAGTAAACAATATTATCTTTCCAACATTTCCTGTTGACAGTGAAAATAGACTAGGCATTATTCAAAATGTATTGTAACAAAGAAAAGGCACTCACTGCTTGTGAAACAGAAGCATTTTGAATTATAATTGCATGTGCCATGAAGTGAACACTAATGCAACTCTCTTCATTGAGTCCCTGTAACTTTGTCAAGTTTTAGTGTGTAGTCTGTAAGGCAATAATTGAGGGTTAGACAGACTAAGCCTTCTCTAAAGCTGGGTATCGTTTTAGAGTGAAAATGAAAATGGGAGAGTAGTGCTATAAATAATTTATGTGAACCACATTGCTGTAATTCAAGCAGTCCTATGAATTATGGATTTCAAATGTAGCTCTTAAACAGTCAAGGTAAAAAAGTTTGTTTTATTTTTTATTTTATTTTAGCTGTGAATTTGAGGTCAGGCGGGTCATAGACAAGAGTTTGAGAGCTTTTATGTCGCCACTCGCTACCTCCCAAGGTTAACATTTTTAAGCCCATACTGAGACAGGTCCCATTTTACCTGTGTACTTACAGTACATTGTTCAGCAGACAAATTACAACTATTGCCTATGCTCACGTGACTGTGTTTTGTTGACCGTGCCTAAGCCCCATTCAGAGCTAGGAAAAAAGGGTTCAAGTTCTCTGCTGCTTCCGCTTGACCTAGTTAACTCCCACACTTCCCCAAACCATCTTGCTGCTCAATGTATAAATTGATGTTTTTAAACTGCTGTGCTTTATGTTTTATGTAGCTAGGTTTCCATCCAATTAGAGACAGATTTCATTTGAATATTCTGAAGTCTGCATAGAAAAAAGGTGAGTTTCCATCGAATTGACTTGTTGCGGATAAAAGGCTGTGCGTGATGACATAGTGCACATAAAAATAACTTTTGCAATTAAATTCCCATGTACCAAATAAAAAATGCAAGTTAAATGGGTTATAGCGAATGTGCCCATTCTGGTCTTGGCACGTGCAGTCTAGCCAACAGCTCGCAGTTACAGTGCGGGTATAGCCTACATGATGAGATTATTATGGACAAAAGAGTGATATTATTTTCTCAAATGAATACTCCTCGCGTCCTCTCGCTGCTCTTCTCGCCTCCTTCTCAAAACACATTGGAGAAGAAGGTAAGAGGTAACTTGCTTTGGCAATGTTAACATATGTTTCCCATGCCAATAAAGCCCTTAAATTGAAATTGAAATTGAATTGAAGAGGGGATGGACCTTTGGCTTTCTCATCCAATGGGTTTTGAGGAGGTGAGGAGAGAGACGAGAGGATGCAAGCAGTATGCATTTGAAATTCTCCCCGTGTGTTTCAAAATGCAAGATCCCATTGAATTCGCCTTGATTCCGGTTCTTTCTTAGATTCCTAGCTGCTTTCAAACACAGAACTCTACTGGACACCATACTTACAAATGTAGTTAGGATTTTTTACAGAAAGTTTCACCTGACCAGTGGCTTAGCAGGTAGAGTTGGGAACTATGGAACATTCAGGGACGCCAGGGTATGGGGTCGAATCCTGGTGAAGGCACACTTTTTAGAAAATAGTTTTATGTGAAACCACACTGTCTGCACATTGTTGTTAAAATAATATGTTTTATTTAGTATAGTATAAGCTTCTGTCTTAAGTATCCTAAATAATGCCATAGATACACAGTAAAAAAAAAAAAAAAAAACTTTAAGGCAAAAAGGAAAAACATGATGTACAGTAAGATGTGAGCCTGGTATTCCAACTGATTTGTAGGCTACTAAAGCCAACCACTAACCGCTGCACGGTTGAAAACTGACAATCAAATGCTGCTATTTATTGCTGAACAGCAGATGTCACTAATGTATGTTTTGAACCGATAATGAAGCTCAGAGTAATGAGCCGTTTTTTCGGTACAATTTGGTGAAAGCCTCAGTTTCCCATCACTAACGATTTCAAGCACATTCCTACTGCTAGACATGTCCCTCATTGTTATATAAAATGTCACACGCAAGAAGAAATTGTAACATAGCTTAAGTTATAAAGTTTAAAGTTACATTGTATTGTCATCGACATGTACAGTGAGGGGAAAAAGTAATTGATCCCCTGCTGATTTTGTACGTTTGCCCACTGACAAAGACATGATCAGTATATAATTTTAATGGTAGGTTTATTTGAACAGTGAGAGACAGAATAACAACAAAAAAATCCAGAGAAACGCATGTCAAAAATGTTATGAATTGATTTGCATTTTAATGAGGGAAATAAGTATTTGACCCTTCTGCAAAACATGACTTAGTTCTTGGTGGCAAAACCCTTGTTGGCAATCACAGAGGTCAGACGTTTCTTGTAGTTGGCCACCAGGTTTGCACACATCTCAGGAGGGATTTTGTCCCACTCCTCTTTGCAGATCTTCTCCAAGTCATTAAGGTTTCGAAGCTGACGTTTGACAACTCGAACCTTCAGCTCCCTCCACAGATTTTCTATGGGATTAAGGTCTGGAGACTGGCTAGGCCACTCCAGGACCTTAATGTGCTTCTTATTGAGCCACTCCTTTGTTGCCTTGGCCGTGTGTTTTGGGTCATTGTCGTGCTGGAATACTCATCCACGACCCATTTTCAATGCCCTGGCTGAGGGAAGGAGGTTCTCACCCAAGATTTGACAGTACATGGCCCCGTCCATCGTCCCTTTGATGCGGTGAAGTTGTCATGTCCCCTTAGCAGAAAAACACCCCCAATGCATAATGTTTCTACCTCCATGTTTGACGGTGGGGATGGTGAGTGGAAAAGGAGGAAAACTAGGAAAGTGGAAGAAATGGAGGAAAACTAGACTCCCTGCGGACCTGGCATATTTTCACTCCCTCCTCTCTACATTTTCTGCATCTGTTTCTGCTGCTAAAGCCACTTTCTACCACTCTAAATTCCAAGCATCTGCCTCTAACCCTAGGAAGCTCTTTGCCACCTTCTCCTCCGTGCTGAATCCTCCTCCCCCTCCCCCCTTCCTACCTCTCTGTGGATGACTTCGTCAACCATTTTGAAAAGAAGGTTGATGACATCCGATCCTCGTTTGTTAAGTCAAATGACACTGCTGGTCCTGCTCACACTGCCCTACCCTATGCTTTGACTTCTTTCTCCCCTCTCTCTCCAGATGAAATCTTGCTACTTGTGACGGCCGGCCGCCCAACAACCTGACCGCTTGACCCTATCCCCTCCTCTCTTCTCCAGACCATCTCCGGTGACCTTCTCCCTTACCTCACCTCGCTCATCAACTCATCCTTGACCGCTGGCTATGTCCCTTCCGTCTTCAAGAGAGCGAGAGTTGCACCCCTTCTCAAAAAACCAACACTCGATCCCTCTGATGTCAACAACTACAGACCAGTATCCCTTCTTTCTTTTCTCTCCAAAACTCTTCAGTGTGCCATCTCTAGCCAACTCTCTTGCTATCTCTCTCAGAATGACCTTCTTGATCCAAACCAGTCAGGTTTCAAGACTGGTCATTCAACTGAGACTGCTCTTCTCTGTGTCACGGAGGCTCTCCGCACTGCTAAAGCTAACGCTCTCTCCTCTGCTCTTGTCCTTCTAGACCTGTCTGCTGCCTTTGATACTGTGAACCATCAGATCCTCCTCTCCACCCTCTCCGAGCTGGGCATCTCCGGCGCGGCTCACTCTTGGATTGCGTCCTACCTGACCGGTCGCGCCTACCAAGTGGCGTGGCGAGAAGCTGTCTCCGCACCACATGCTCTCACCACTGGTGTCCCCCAGGGCTCAGTTCTAGGCCCTCTCCTATTCTCGCTATACACCAAGTCACTTGGCTCTGTCATATCCTCACATGGCCTCTCCTATCATTGCTACGCAGACGGCACACAACTAATCTTCTCCTTTCCCCCTTCTGATAACCAGGTGGCGAATCGCATCTCTGCATGTCTGGCAGACATATCAGTGGGATGACGGATCACCACCTCAAGCTGAACCTCGGCAAGACGGAGCTGCTCTTCCTCCCGGGGAAGGACTGCCCGTTCCATGATCTCGCCATCACGGTTGACAACTCCGCTTTGTCCTCCTCCCAGAGTGCGAAGAGCCTTGGCGTGACCCTGGACAACACCCTGTCGTTCTCCGCTAACATCAAGGCGGTGACCCGATCCTGTAGGTTCATGCTCTACAACATTCGGAGAGTACGACCCTGCCTTACACAGGAAGCGGCACAGGTCCTAATCCAGGCACTTGTCATCTCCCGTCTGGATTACTGCAACTCGCTGTTTGCTGGGCTCCCTGCCTGTGCCATTAAACCCCTACAACTCATCCAGAATGCTGCAGCCCGTCTGGTGTTCAACCTTCCCAAGTTCTCTCACGTCACCCCGCTCCTCCGCACACTCCACTGGCTTCCAGTTGAAGCTCGCATCTGCTACAAGACCATGGTGCTTGCCTACCGAGCTGTGAGGGGAATGGCACCTCCGTACCTTCAGGCTCTGATCAGTCCCTACACCCAAACGAGGGCATTGCGTTCATCCACATCTGGCCTGCTGGCCCCCCTACCTCTGCGGAAGCACAGTTCCCGCTCAGCCCAGTCAAAACTGTTCGCTGCTCTGGCACCCCAATGGTGGAACAAGCTCCCTCACGACGCTAGGACAGTGGAGTCACTCACCACCTTCCGGAGACACTTGAAACCCCACCTCTTTAAGGAATACCTGGGATAGGATAAAGTAATCATTCTACCCCCCCTTACCCCACCCCCCAAAAAATAAAAATAAATAATTTAAAAAATAACATATTGTAAAGTGGTTATCCCACTGGCTATAAGGTGAATGCACCAATTTGTAAGTCGCTCTGGATAAGAGCGTCTGCTAAATGACGTAAATGTACTTGTAAATGTGATCTTGGGGTCATAGGCAGCACTCCTCCTCCTCCAAACACGGCAAGTTTAGTTGATGCCAAATAGCTCCATTTTGGTCTCATCTGACCACAACACTTTCACCCAGTTCTCCTCTGAATCATTCAGATGTTCATTGGCAAACTTCAGACGGGCATGTATATGTGCTTCCTTGAGCAGGGGGACCTTGCGGGCGCTGCCGGATTTCAGTCTTTCACGGCGTAGTGTGTTACCAATTGTTTTCTTGGTGACTATGGTCCCAGCTGCCTTGAGATCATTGACAAGATCCTCCCGTGTAGTTCTGGGCTGATTCCTCACCGTTCTCATGATCATTGCAACTTCACAAGTTTAGATCTTGCATGGAGCCCCAGGCCGAGGGAGATTGACAGTTATTTTGTGTTTCTTCCATTTGCTAATAATCGCACCAACTGTTGTCACCTTCTCACCAAGCTGCTTGGCGATGGTCTTGTAGCCCATTCCAGCCATGTGTAGGTCTACAATCTTGTCCCTGACATCCTTGGAGAGCTCTTTGGTCTTGGCCATGGTGGAGAGTTTGGAATCTGATTGATTGATTGCTTCTGTGGACAGGTGTCTTTCATACAGGTAACAAGCTGAGATTAGGAGCACTCCCTTTAAGAGTGTGCTCCTAATCTCAGCTCGTTACCTGTATAAAAGACACCTGGGAGCCAGAAATCTTTCTGATTGAGAGGGGGTCAAATACTCATTTCCCTAATTAAAATGCAAATCAATTCATAACATTTTTGACATGCATTTTTTTGGATTGTTTTGTTCAAATAAACCTACCATTAAAATTATAGACTGATCATTTCTTTGTCAGTGGGCAAATGTACTAAATCAGCAAGGGATCAAATACTTTTTTCCCTCACTGTAGCTAGGCTGCTCACCCCCCTGATTGTTTGTGGTCTGGTTTGGAGAGCATGCACACCAGTCACTGCACATAGTTATCCAGCAGGTGTGCTAGCCTAATTAACATTAATAAATTCCCTTACAATTAACCTCTCAATAGTTATCATATCAATGGCCAATACATAATACATTTCAACATATAATATCACATAAATATTCAATGAATAAAGATATTAGGCAAACCTCTCATCATAAACCATTCTAATTAGGCCTACTAAACACGCAAACCTGTATAATTCAGTCTTCAAACAATCAGTGGTGGTGAGTACAGGTCGGTTACCAACTAACTTTAAACTCTAAGAATAAACAATGTAACAATTTATTATCGCGTGTGATCTTTTATGTAATAATAAGGGACATATGTAGAGATTGGAATGTGCTTCAAATCGCTAGCCACATAAACCAACATTAGCAAACATTTGAAATTGTACGCAGACGGGGTTCTTCCCCCGTATATCTCACTTTTAAAAGTTAATATTCTGTTCAATCATACCTAAATAATGTTGTTGACTCATCTTATACTTGTATTTGTGGCCAAACCATAAATGGAGAAAAAAACATTTTAAAAACCTCACCTTAAACTTGTCTCTCAAACAGACCATTTAAAAAATGCTTGCTATTTCCTCATAGAGGATGAGCCTGCCAATCAGCAGTCTACTCGCATGACTATTTTTAATGACTGGTATACGCCCACATCATTCTGTTGTTGGGGTACACCCACACCATTCCAACACAGAAAAGGTACTTTTTTAACATACGAAATTACCATTTTTGGGGAGGAATACTATTTCACTCATATTGTAATTAACAACTGGTCATATTTTATAGAAATCTGGAAACACTGGACAGTTACTTTAAAGGTCAACTTTGGGCAAAAACGTATATCTGCCTGTTCTGAATATTGGGGGGGACATGTCCCCCCATCCCCCGAGGCAATTTTGCCTATGATAAATAGCATAACTTTATAACACTGTCTGAAGACAACAGAAATATACTGTTTTCAGTGCAAATCAGAGTTGTGTTTGTGGTGCCATTCCATATGTCTTTGTCTGAATAGATCTGGCACTGCACCGAAAATATTATTAGGCTATTATAAGCACCTTTTAATTTTGCAGAATAACCCACAGTTGCATTGCCGAGTTATATCAAATTTATGCCGGACATTGGAAACTGTAACACCGTACGCGCCATTTTGGTTCGGGAAACAATTCTACTGGCGGATATGCTCTTCCGAACGGGCGCCCTACTGCATGCAGTTTCCTTAATCTTTCATAGTCATTTATCGGCTTGTGAAATTTAGCAATGACCGCGTCTTTGGTTGTGCAAAGGTTAGCAGGAGTATCGGGGGCGCTTGCTGTCGCGGCTGGGGCATACGGAGCTCACGGTAGGAATTGACGTCTTCATAATTGTGCGCTGCATAACAACCAGATTGAATGATTGTGTAGTTAACGTTAAAAGTTTGGCATGTTGTTTTGTATGCGCTGCAGGACAGGTTTATGTCACTCATTGGGCCATGGGGGGGATTGTCTTGTCCAGACGGCATGGTGTAGTAGTACTAGAGGTGAATAATAACAATGTAGCTAGTTATCTGTAGCCTACTGTGTTCTTTATAGCTACTGAAAATGAAACCCATTAACCAAATGAAAAGGTAGGCTCCTGATGGCTAAACATAAAGTGACACAAATAGGCTACACTGTTTTTGATATCACATGACATGACTACCTGTTTTATGTGGCGCTACTATTACCGTAACTACTCTGGCCCCTTACAATATCTCCTATTTGTTTATTCAGGTTTCAAAAACAAAGATCCAGACGATTACTCGAGAGAGGTAAGTGTTGTTGTTTCATATGTTATTAATTAATAGACCATACGCCTAAAGTTTTAATATCTGATTGAGAGTGGGCTGTTATTTGACTTGGTAATAAGTGCATTATGTATGTTATAATTTGCGTCCACTACCAATAAACTAATATGCTATTTTGATTAATTAAATGACAATATCCATCCATATATATACAGTTGAAGTCAGAAGTTTACATACACCTTGGCCAAATACATTTAAACTCAGTTTTTCACAATTCCTGACATTTAATCCTAGTAAAAATTCCCTGTTTTAGGTCAGTTAGGATCACCACTTTATTTTAAGAATGTGAAATGTCACAATAATAGTAGAGAGAATTATTTCTTTCAGCTTTTATTTCTTTCATCACATTCCCAATGGGTCAGAAGTTTACATACAGTCAATTAGTATTTGGTAGCATTGCCTTTAAATTGTTTAACTTGGGTCAAACGTTTTGGGTAGCTTTCCACAAGCTTCCCACAATAAGTTGGGTGAATTTTGGCCCATTCCCCCTGACAGAGCTTCTGTAACTGAGTCTGGTTTGTAGGCCTCCTTGCTCGCACACACTTTTTCAGTTCTGCCCACACATTTTCTATAGGATTGAGGTCAGGGCTTTGTGATGGCAACTCCAATACCTTGACTTTGTTGTCCTTAAGCCATTTTGCCACAACTTTGGAAGTATGCTTGGGGTCATTGTCCATTTGGAAGACCCATTTGTGACCAAGCTTTAACTTCCTGACTGATGTCTTGAGATGTTGCTTAAATATATCCACATAATTTTTCTTCCTCATGATGCCATCTATTTTGTGAAGTGCACCAGTCCCTCTTGTAGCAAAGCACCCCCACAGCATGATGCTGCCACCCCTGTGCTTCACGGTTGGGATGGTGTTCATTGGCTTGCAAGCAACCCCCTTTTTCCTCCAAACACAACAATGGTCATTATAGCCAAACAGTTCTATTTTTGTTTCATCAGACCAGAGGACATTTCTCCCAAAAGTATGATCTTTGTCCCCATGTGCAGTTGCAAACTGTAGTCTGATTTTTTTATTGCGGTTTTGGAGCAGTGGCTTCTTCCTTGCGGAGCGGCCTTTCAGGTTATGTTGATATATGACTTGTTTTACTGTGGATATAGATACTTTTGTACCTATTTCCTCCAGCATCTTCACAAGGTCCTTTGCTGTTGTTCTGGGATTTATATGCGCTTTTCGCACCAAAGTACGTTCATCTCTAGGAGACAGAATGCGTCTCCTTCCTGAGCGGTATGACGGCTGCGTGGCCCCTTGGTGTTTATACTTGCATACTATTGTTTGTACAGATGAACGTGGTACCTTCAGGCGTTTGGAAATTGCTCCCAAGGATGAACCAGACTTGTGGAGGTCTACAATTTGTTATCTGAAGTCTTGGCTGATTTATTTTGAGCAAAGAGGCACTGAGTTTGAAGCTAGGCCTTGAAATACATCCACAGGTACACCTCCAATTGACTCAAATGATGTCAATTAGCCTATCAGAAGCTTCTAAAGCCATGACATAATTTTCTGAAATTTTCCAAGCTGTTTAAAGACACCGTCAACTTAGTGTATGTAAACTTCTGACCCACTGGAATACAGTGAATTATAAGTGAAATAATCTGTCTGTAAACAATTGTTGGAAAAATTACTTGTCATGCACAAAGTAGATGTCCTAACCGACTTGCCAAAACTATAGTTTGTTAACAAGAAATTTGTGGAGTGGTTGAAAAACAAGTTTTAATGACTCCAACCTAAGTGTATGTAAACTTCCGACTTCAACTGTATATACACATTTATAAACAGGGTAGTTTGGGTCCTGGATGCTGATTCGCTAATACAGCATTCCAGCTGTGTGTATATCAGAAAATATACCGCGGGTATGATGCAAAAATACTTGTTAACTGTTCTATGTATGTTAGTAACAAGTTTATAAAAGCAATAAGGCACCTCAGGGGTTTGTGCTATATGGCCAATATACCACACCTCCTCGGGCCTTATTGCTTAAAAATAACCTTTATTAATATCTTGCAATGTTATACCACCCTGTCAACTTACCTGTCAGACAGTTCTGGTCTCTAATGTATCTAGTGTATCGCCCTCTCCACAGCTGTATGAGACGGCCAACAAGTACCACTTCTACCACAGCATAGCTCTGCTGGGGGCCTCTCGCTGTAGGAAACCTGCTGTGGTATGTTCTGTATGCCTCGCTCCCATCATTATATTAACAGAATTATCTATAGAACACTATAGTGTTGTAATAGAACATACAGTGCCTTCAGAAAGTATTCTTACCTCCTGACTTATTCCACATTTTGTTGTTACAGCCTGAAATCAAAATGGATTAACCCATCTACACACAATACCCAATAATGACATGTTTGTAGAAATTAAATACATAAATATTTACATAAGTATTCAGACATGTTAGAATCACCTTTGGCAGCGAGTCTTTATGGGTAAGTCTAAGAGCTTTGCACACCTGGATTGTAATAATATTTGCACATTATTCTTTAAAATAAATCTTCAAGCTCTGTCAAGTTGGTTATTGATAATTGTTAGACAGCCATTTTCAAGTTTTGCCATAGATTTTCAAGCCGATTTAAGTCAAAACTGTAACTAGGCCACTCAGGAACATTCAATGTCATCTTGGTAAGTAACTCCAGTGTATATTTGGCCTTGTGTTTTAGGTTATTGTCCTGCTGAAAGGTGAATTTGTCTCGCAGTGTCTGTGAGGAAAGCAGGCTGAAC
Organism: Coregonus clupeaformis; assembly: GCF_020615455.1. Classification (NCBI taxonomy): domain Eukaryota; kingdom Metazoa; phylum Chordata; class Actinopteri; order Salmoniformes; family Salmonidae; genus Coregonus; species Coregonus clupeaformis. Next base: position 3,430,108 of record NW_025533456.1, read on the forward strand.
CAGGTTTTACTCTAGGATTTTGCCTGTGCTTATATTCCATTTATTCCATCCATTTATTTTTATCCTAAAAAACTGTGTAGTTCTTGCCGATGACAAGGATACCCATAACATGATGCAGCCACCACCTTGAAAATATTAAGTGAAGCGTTGTGTTGGATTTGCCCCAAACATAACGCTTTGTATTCAGGATATAAAGTGAATTTCTTTGCCACATTTTTTGCAGTTTTACTTTAGTTCCTTATTGCAAACAGGATACATTTTTTGGAATATTTTTTATTCTGTACTCTGTAAAGGCTTCCTTCTTTTCACTCTGTCATTTAGGTTAGTATTGTGGATTAACTACAATGTTGTTGATCCATCCGCAGTTTTTTCCTTTCACAGCCATTAAACTCTGTAACTGTTTTAAAGTCATGGTGAAATGAGTGGTTTCCTTCCTCTCTGGCAACTGAGTTAGGAAGGACATCTGTATCTTTGTAGTGACTGGGTGTATTGATACACCATCCAAAGTTATTTTTACCCATCTATCAATAGGTGCCCTTCTTTGCTAGGCATTGGAAAACCTCCCTGGTCTTTGGTTGAATCTGTGTTTGAAATTCACTGCTCGACTGAGGGACAGATAATTGTATGTGTAGGTACAGAGATGAGGTAGTCATTCAAAAATCATGTTAAACACTATTATTGCAGACAGAGTGAGTCCATGCAACTGAACTTATTTAGGCTTGCCATAACAAAGGGGTTGAATTCATTTCAGCTTTTCATTTTTAATTAATTTCTAAAAATTTCTAAAAACATAATTCCACTTTGACATTATGGGGTATTGTGTGTGTGTCACTGGCTTACAATCTAAATTTTATAACGACAAAATGTGGAAACAGTCAAGGGGGGTGAATACTTTCTGAAGGCACTGTAAATATGTATCGCTATGGTTTATTATAATCCTCCGCCTGCATGTATTCTCTGTTTTGTGTGCATTAGTGATTTGATGTCCAAGTACATGTCTTTTCAGATACTGTATGCCACATTCTGAGAAGGCTGTGTGTACATCTTAAATGGTAAGCAGAGAAGCACACAGTCACCTTCCCCTCTTCTCTCTGCAGGCGGGCGCCCTCCTGGTATTGGGCACGGGGGCGTTCTGTGGCTCCCTGTACCATCAGGCCCTGACGGAGAACCCTGTCCTGAGGAAACTGGCTCCTTACGGAGGCATGTTCCTGATCGCTGGCTGGCTGGCCATAGCCATCTGAACTCTGACCTTTAACCTTTGACCCCTACATGGCCCCTACTGGTGCTGAATGACCTCTCGCTACAGGACACAAACTGACTGTTATGTTCAGAGACCAGAGAAGTGGAGATGTCATGAGTGGTGGATGGAGGGACGGGTGGATATGGAGGAAGAAGGGGCGTTGGTAAAATGTCACTTATCTAAACCCTGCTGTTGTTCTGTCATGGGTGGAAAGAGAAGATAAGGTTGTTTCTTTTTCTGTAATCATAGGCTGCAACGTACCCCGTGACTTACATATCTCTGTGTTTGTGTGTGTGTTTACGCACGAGCGCACGTTTCACTTTGAATGCATCCGAAAGACTAAGGTATATTAATCCTTCATCACAAATAAATTCTTGAAAAAAGTTTATGATCACCTCTCTGTACCCCTTATTTGTTCCTTCTGAGGAAGCCTTCTGGTAGTGAAACACCTCTCTCTCTCAGGAAGTCAATGGTGAATGTCTCTATGGCCCCTCACCATTTGATGCTCTAAGTACCGGTGTACAGAGAACACGGAGGAGTTCATTAACCACTGGCCTCACTTTAGCCAGGGCTACGTTCTTTCAAACCTATCTGTATTCAAATTGAAATTGAAATTCATTGAAGCGCTAATTCCTTCTGTGACGTCACGAGAGGCTACACAGCTTTCAGCGGGGTTGCTCAAGTAGTGCAAGGAGACAAGGTTCAAACAAACCAAGGATTTTATTATAGGTCTTGGGAAATTAACGAAAATATAACAAAAGTCTGTTCTCTTGTGGCTCTTTAAGGGTTAACAGTTCAGGGATGTCTCTTCCACATCCAAAATCATAATTCTCACTCCCTCAGATAACTTTTCCCCAGCCTTACTGTAGTCCATGTTGCAGCTAGTGGCCAACCCAGCAAAAGTCCTTCCAAATGTCTCTCCTGTATTTCCACAGGTGCATATATCCAAAGGTGAGTATTTCCCAAAGGTAAGTATCTCCAAATCCTTATATTCCTCCTGGAAGTGGACGTGCAGCACTCTTGTCCTCCAGAGAGCCCAGGTTGGAGACTGTGTTTCTTCACAACCCCCACACTCCCCCTCAGTGTGTCTCTTCCCTTCCCAAACCTTCAGCTCATCAGCTCCTGATTTGTTTCAGCTGCGTGGGAAGATTGGCCATAGAGGGGTGGAGTTCCCGACCATACCAGCAGATGGAGCCATAGCTGTCTGGGTTTGCAGCCACCTCAGGGGGATGTAACGTCCCTCCAGGACACAGCCTCTCGTGACATCACACATCCCCCTCCTCGGGACCGACGTCCTCGTCGGGGTAAAGGCAGCGAAGAAGGCATCACGCCGGGAGAGGGCGTCCCGCATTGCCGTGGTGCTTGCCAGCCTGCTCTCTCTTCAACTCCTCCAACTCTAGGACCAGGGACTCAGCCTCCTGTTGTCTCTCCTTGAGTTTCTTACTGAACGCATCAGCCTTGGTTTTAGCAGAGTTTAGCTTCTGTTGAGCAGCTTTCAGTTCCTTCTCTCTCTCTGCCTCCGCATTCTTCATCTTGTTCTCCAACACCTTGTACTTCTCCTCTGCCTTCTTCTGGACCTCCTTACTACTGCGCAGGGTCTCCTCACACTCCTCGATGGTCCTGCGCAGCATCTCCAGCTCCTCCTGTTGTACTCTTCTTGGACCCGCCTGGTTTCTGGCTCCCCCTGGAGCCGGGATAAGTCCTGACGTGGCTGGGTTCGAGACCTTGGGGTCCTTTGGACGGGTTCTTCCCATTTGTGGTGGGGCCGCACTCCTGGGGTCTTTCCGGGAAGCATTCAGCATCTCCGCTGTGGCCTGGTACTTTTCCACAGCTTCCACGGTCAGATCAGCCGTGGTCAAGGCCTGTTGACTGATGAACCGTTTTGCCTCATAAGGCAGGGCGCGTAGGTAACGATCCACCACAACGGCCTCCACCACCGCCGCTGCTGTATTCCTCTGCGGATCCAGCCATTTCCTTGCGATTCGGACAAGTTCATGCATCTGCGCCCGAGGAGGTTGGTCTGGTTGGAAGGTCCAGCTGTGAAAGCGCTGGGCCATACCAAACTTTGTGAGTCCATATCTGCTGAGGATCTCAGCCTTCAGGGCATCATAGTCAGTAACCTGGTCAGGGCCCAGGTCCCGGACAGCATTCAGCGATTCCCCGGTTAGGAAGGGGGCTAACAGACCAACCCACTGTTGCTTGGGCCAGGCTTCCCTAGTGGCCGTGGCCTCAAATGCATGCAGGTATGCCTCAATGTCATCGGTAGCTCCCATCTTAGATATAAAGTCACTTGCCTTTATTGGGCGGGTATTTTGGACAACCCTCTGTCTCTGCAACTGCAATTCCTCTGCCTTCAGAAGGTTGGCTTTCTTTTGCTCCTCCAAGAGAGCCACGGTTGCTTGCATCTGGGCTTGCTGGCCAGCAACAAGGGCTTTCAATATGTCCTCCATTTCAGTCGGCGGGGAGCCTACGGCCAACTTGGAAAACTGGGTGATCAAACCTTCGGTATCCTCCTCTGACATGCACTATTAACGCTTGAGCTTGCCCGTATTCTCCACCATCTGTGACGTCACGAGAGGCTACACAGCTTTCAGCGGGGTTGCTCAAGTAGTGCAAGGAGACAAGGTTCAAACAAACCAAGGATTTTATTATAGGTCTTGGGAAATTAACGAAAATATAACAAAAGTCTGTTCTCTTGTGGCTCTTTAAGGGTTAACAGTTCAGGGATGTCTCTTCCACATCCAAAATCATAATTCTCACTCCCTCAGATAACTTTTCCCCAGCCTTACTGTAGTCCATGTTGCAGCTAGTGGCCAACCCAGCAAAAAGTCCTTCCAAATGTCTCTCCTGTATTTCCACAGGTGCATATATCCAAAGGTGAGTATTTCCCAAAGGTAAGTATCTCCAAATCCTTATATTCCTCCTGGAAGTGGACGTGCAGCACTCTTGTCCTCCAGAGAGCCCAGGTTGGAGACTGTGTTTCTTCACAACCCCCACACTCCCCCTCAGTGTGTCTCTTCCCTTCCCAAACCTTCAGCTCATCAGCTCCTGATTTGTTTCAGCTGCGTGGGAAGATTGGCCATAGAGGGGTGGAGTTCCCGACCATACCAGCAGATGGAGCCATAGCTGTCTGGGTTTGCAGCCACCTCAGGGGGATGTAACGTCCCTCCAGGACACAGCCTCTCGTGACATCACACTTCCTTCATTCCATCCTCCCGTTTCCTGACTGTAGGCTGTGTGTGCATGTGTGTGAAGGCCGTCTGCGCAGGGACCTTTGAAAATTGCTTTGTAAATCTCCAGGTCAATTTGCAGGGGTGGCACGACGCTCATATGCCAGCCGACTGACTCTGAGTCCATTGAAAGCCGAAGCAGAAATCCTATTGACTAAAGCACATCCCAATGAACTCTGATCACGACTCATGAAACGCTCATTAGAAGGCCTATTAGTGGGCATTGGGGAAGACGGGGTCAGGCTATCAGATTGTGATTGTTATCTCTGGAATGGAAACACTTTTAATAGACAAATTAGTTAATTTGGGCTCCTGAGACAACAAGGAGAGGAAGGAGGAAAATGTATGGACTGTTTTTGTGTGGGAGGGCTGCTGGAGGCATCCGTCTGCACATTTAAGTTGAATATGTGAGATGGTGCCACAGACAGAGGAGAGAACTCTTCAGCATCATAATATGTTCAGAATCCATTCACACTCACTCAGCCACATATCACATTGTGCCTGTTTTTTCAACCCCAAACTTGTCTGTTTCCCCCTCCCCCTCATGGTTGCTGACATTTTGGGCGTGCAGCGTTGGGACTACACACCCACACACACTCCCAAACAGTCACTCATTACTGAAAGCAGCACAGCATCCCCTCCTTAGAATCGATAAACCCGATCACAAAGTTCTGCTCTACGCTGTGTTAAAACAGAGTGTTTTTGGTCTCTCTCTTTTTCTCCCTCTCTCAGGCTGTGTCCCTCGCTCTTGCTTGGGCTCAGTCTCTCTCAGGGCCTGTGCTTCACACTTTCTCTTTTGGTCTCTCTGTTCACTATCCCCATCTTTGTTTTTGCAGGCCAAAGAAATCACTGGCCAATGGTGATTCACCCTGTGAGTTTAGTGCCTCAGCATTGAGGTGGTCTGCCGTTCTTTTTGTGTGTCCTCACTCTGCTTTTATCAAATCAAATTGTATTTGTCAAAAACACGTCTTTAGCAGATGTTATTGCGGGTGTAGCGAAATGCTTGTGCTTCTAGCTCCAACAGTGCAGTAATATATAACAAGTAATATCGAACAATTTCACATGTACAGTGGGGGAAAAAAGTATTTAGTCAGCCACCAATTGTGCAAGTTCTCCCACTTAAAAAGATGAGAGAGGCCTGTAATTTTCATCATAGGTACACGTCAACTATAACAGACAAATTGAGGAAAAAATATCCAGAAAATCACATTGTAGGATTATTAATGAATTTATTTGCAAATTATGGTGGAAAATAAGTATTTGGTCACCTACAAACAAGCAAGATTTCTGGCTCTCACAGACCTGTAACTTCTTCTTTAAGAGGCTCCTCTGTCCTCCACTCGTTACCTGTATTAATGGCACCTGTTTGAACTTGTTATCAGTATAAAAGACACCTGTCCACAACCTCAAACAGTCACACTCCAAACTCCACTATGGCCAAGACCAAAGAGCTGTCAAAGGACACCAGAAACAAAATTGTAGACCTGCACCAGGCTGGGAAGACTGAATCTGCAATAGGTAAGCAGCTTGGTTTGAAGAAATCAACTGTGGGAGCAATTATTAGGAAATGGAAGACATACAAGACCACTGATAATCTCCCTCGATCTGGGGCTCTACGCAAGATCTCACCCCGTGGGGTCAAAATGATCACAAGAACGGTGAGCAAAAATCCCAGAACCACACGGGGGGACCTAGTGAATGACCTGCAGAGAGCTGGGACCAAAGTAACAAAGCCTACCATCAGTAACACACTACGCCGCCAGGGACTCAAATCCTGCAGTGCCAGACGTGTCCCCCTGCTTAAGCCAGTACATGTCCAGGCCCATCTGAAGTTTGCTAGAGTGCATTTGGATGATCCAGAAGAGGATTGGGAGAATGTCATATGGTCAGATGAAACCAAAATAGAACTTTTTGGTAAAAACTCAACTCGTCGTGTTTGGAGGACAAAGAATGCTGAGTTGCATCCAAAGAACACCATACCTACAGTGAAGCATGGGGGTGGAAACATCATGCTTTGGGGCTGTTTTTCTGAAAAGGGACCAGGACGACTGATCCGTGTAAAGGAAAGAATGAATGGGGCCATGTATCGTGAGATTTTGAGTGAAAACCTCCTTCCATCAGCATGGGCATTGAAGATGAAACGTGGCTGGCTTTCAGCATGACAATGATCCCAAACACACCGCCCGGGCAACGAAGGAGTGGCTTCGTAAGAAGCATTTCAAGGTCCTGGAGTGGCCTAGCCAGTCTCCAGATCTCAACCCCATAGAAAATCTTTGGAGGGAGTTGAAAGTCTGTGTTGCCCAGCGACAGCCCCAAAACATCACTGCTCTAGAGGAGATCTGCATGGAGGAATGCGCCAAAATACCAGCAACAGTGTGTGAAAACCTTGTGAAGACTTACAGAAAACGTTTGACCTGTGTCATTGCCAACAAAGGGTATATAACAAAGTATTGAGAAACTTTTGTTATTGACCAAATACTTATTTTCCACCATAATTTGCAAATAAATTCATAAAAAATCCTACAATGTGATTTTCTGGATTTATTTTCCTCATTTTGTCTGTCATAGTTGACGTGTACCTATGATGAAAATGACAGGCCTCTCTCATCTTTTTAAGTGGGAGAACTTGCACAATTGGTGGCTGACTAAATACTTTTTTTCCCCACTGTACACCAAGGATAAGCTTTTATTATCCTAAAGTTGTGTGAGGATGGGCAGAGACTGTAAGCAGGTTGCAATGCATTAGCCTTCTGGCTAAGGGGATAGCACTGCAGCTGTAGCTCTAACTGGACCACTCTCTGGTTTAGTGGGTGGGTGGGAAAGAAGGGAGATGGAAGCAGCAGATACGGTAGTGTAACGATCCCGGCAGTCTGAGTCGGGTCCTGTCGGGGTATTAGTTTTTCTGCTCGGGATCTCCAGTTTCCCGAGGGTTCTGGAACGCTCCCTGCCTGCTTGATTCCCGCACCTGCATCCCATCAGCAATCTACACACCTGGTCCTGATCATCACCCTTCTTAGGCTCTGTCCTAAGATCCAGTCCCTGCCGGATCGTTAGCCATAAACAGTATGTTTTGCCCGCGTATCAGCCTCAGAGTACTAGCGTTAGTTTTGTTGTTTTTTGCACCTTGTTGACCTGCCTTGTACTTACCTCCGTTTGTTCTGTCTACAGTATTCTCCCGGAACCTTCACCCAACCCCTGCCGTGCCATCAGTTCATCTGCTACTTCACCACCACCTACTCATCTCCGCCACCCGCTCCGTCTACTGGACTATTCTGCATCTGTTATCAGTAAATAAACACTCTCATTCGTTCTACTCACCTTGTCCTGGTCTGCTTCTGGGTTCGGTCTTAGAGAACCGTGACAGAACGATCCGGCCATTAATGAACCCAGCGGATCTGGACTCTGTTCGCCATGCCATTTCCCATCAGGAGAAGATGTTGGGACAACATAGCACGGTCCTACAGGAGATCGCGTTGTCAGTTCGGAACCTTTCTACCGGTCTGACGGAGGTCCAGAACCAACGCGAGTTTCCGGTGGAGGATCCACTACCGGTTTTACCCATCTCGCCTGCCGCTTCTGAAGCTGTGTCCTTCCGTGAGCCCAAGGTTCCGACGCCGGATAAATATGAGGGGGAGCTGGGAAGATGCCGTTCCTTCCTTATGCAGTGTGGATTAGTGTTCGATCTACAGCCCTACTCTTATGCCACAGACAAGGCTAGGGATAGCCTTTGTGATTGAGTTGCTGCGTGGTCGAGCGCTGGAGTGGGCTTCAGCCGTTTGGGAACGACAGGATCCCTGCATGGCTTCATACCAGGGGTTCACGGCCGAGATGAGGAAGCTCTTCGACCATTCCGTCCGAGGGAGGGACGCAGCTAGGCGCCTGTTTTCGCTTCGCCAAGGAACTCGTAGCGTGGCCGACTTCGTGATCGAGTTCAAGACGTTGGCTGTGGAGAGTGGGTGGAATGAGGAGTCTCTGCAAGCGGCCTTTTACCAGGGTCTGTCGGAGCAGCTCAAGGATGAGTTGATCTCCTATCCGGAGCCTAGTGACCTGGACAGCTTGGTAGCCTTGTCTATTCGGGTGGATAATCGAGTCCGAGAGCGAAGGAGGGAGAAGCAATGGGTTCCGTCCAATCGATCAGCTTCTCAGTTCCCAGTCGGGTCGGGTGGTGGACCAGAACACGTCGATCATTCTCCACCACAAAGGATTAGTGGAGAGGTTCTCTCTCCCGATTCTGAACCCATGCAAGTGGGGCGTCACGGGTTAACCAAGGAGGAGCGTCAACATAGACGTAAGACCAACTGTTGCCTCTACTGTGGTAGCTCGGGACATTACATCTCCACTTGTTCCCGGCGGTCGTCAAACTGCCCGGCTCGCTAAAGTTGGGAGGACTTTTAGCGAGCCAGTTTCAACCTCTCAGTACCTCTGTCAGACCCCGTTTCCCGGCTACCCTTGTGAACAGGAATCAGAGCTTAGCGATTAACGCTTTTGTCGATTCAGGAGCCGATGGAAGCTTTCTTGATGCCGAGTTGGTGGAACAGCTGGGGCTTTCCAAGGAGCAATTGCCGGAAGCCATTGAAGCGACCACTCTGAACGGCAGTAGTCTGGCACGTATCACGATGAGGACTGAACCGGTTAAGATGCTGTTGTCGGGGAATCATTCGGAGATGATTTCATTCTTCATTCTGCCGTCTTCCCATGTTCCTCTGGTCCTTGGATACCCCTGGCTGAAGGAACACAATCCCACGTTCGATTGGGTGACGGGCAAGGTAATGAGTTGGAGCCTGGATTGTCATGCTAACTGTCTCAAGACTGCCTGTCCCCATTCGGTTCCCAGTCAGGTGGTTGAGGCTAAACCCCCAGATTTGTCCCTGGTTCCCGAGACATATCACGATTTGGGGGAAGTGTTCAGTAAGCAGAAGGCTCTGTCACTCCCTCCCCACCGACCATATGATTGTGCCATCAACCTGTTCCCTGGAGCTGTCTACCCCAAGGGAAGGTTATACAGTATCTCCCGACCTGAACGTGAGGCTTTGGAGACCTACATCAAGGAGTCCCTAGCGGCTGGTCTCGTTCGTCCCTCGTCATCACCCCTGGGGGCAGGATTCTTCTTTGTGGGTAAGAAGGATGGCTCTCTTCGACCGTGTATTGATTATCGGGGGTTGAATGACATCACGGTCAAGAACAAGTATCCCCTGCCCTTGATGAGTTCTGCCTTCGACTCCTTACAGGGTGCTACGGTGTTCACCAAGCTAGACCTACGCAATGTCGTATCACATGGTCCGGATCAGAGAGGGAGACGAGTGGTTGACGGGTTTCAATACACCGATGGGTCACTTCGAGTATCAGGTGATGCCGTTTGGACTGACCAATGCTCCAGCGGTATTCCAGAGTATGGTGAACGACGTCCTGAGAGATATGATCGGTCTCTTTGTGTTTGTTTACCTGGATGACATTCTGATCTTCTCGAAGGAACCTTCCGACCACGTCCAGCATGTCCGGCAGGTTCTGCAGCGATTGTTGGAGAATCGCCTGTTCGTGAAGGCCGAGAAGTGCGAGTTTCACGCCCACACGACATCCTTTCTCGGGTACATCATCTCCAGGGGAGAGATTAGGATGGACCAGGAGAAGGTTAGAGCGGTTCTGGAATGGGCCCAGCCCGGTACGAGATTGCAGCTCCAGAGATTTTTGGGGTTTGCGAATTTCTACCGCAGATTCATCCGGGGATTACAGCCGTGTGGCCGCTCCGTTAACTGCCTTGACTTCCAGTATCAGGAGCTTCAAGTGGAATCGGAGGCGGATCGAGCGTTCTGGATTTGAAGAGGCGATTCACCAACGCACCGATTCTCTCTCAACCGGACACGGCCCGTCAGTTCGTCGTTGAAGTGGACGCGTCTGATGTGGGAGTTGGCGCCATCCTGTCGCAGCGATGCTCCACGGACAGTAAACTCCATCCCTGCGCCTACTACTCTCGTCGCCTTTCGCCTGCGGAGAGGAATTACGATGTGGGTAACCGGGAGCTTCTCGCGGTGAAACTTGCCTTGGAGGAGTGGCGCCACTGGTTGGAGGGGGCGGAGCAACCGTTTATTGTCTGGACTGACCACAAGAATCTTGCTTACGTGCAATCGGCTAGACGTCTCAACTCCCGTCCAGGCCAGGTGGTCGTTGTTTTTCGGACGATTCAATTTTTCCCTGACGTTCCGACCTGGATCTAAGAACGGCAAGGCGGGACGCCTTGTCTCGGATGTTCTCCAAGACGGAGGAGAGTGGGTCCAAGACCGAGACAATTCTCCCCCGGAACTGCGTCGTGGGAGCTGTTAGGTGGAAGATTGAGGAGGAGGTGATGGCGGCTCTTCGGACGCAGCCCGGTCCCGGTAACGGTCCACCCGGTCGGTTGTTTGTGCCTGAGTCGGTTCGTCCTGCGGTCCTCAAATGGTCCCACGCCAGCAAGATGGCTTGTCACCCTGGCGTGGCTCGGACGATGGCGTTTCTTCGCAGACGGTTTTGGTGGCCTGCCATGGCCGAGGATACTCGGGGTTATGTTGCTGCCTGTCCAGTGTGTGCGCAGAATAAGAGTACCAATCGGCCCAGCTCTGGACTACTTCACCCCCTTCCTATTCCCCGGCGACCATGGTCGCATCTGGCCCTGGACTTTGTCACTGGGTTGCCCGCTTCTGAGGGGAACACGGTCGTTCTGACTATCGTGGACAGATTCAGCAAGTTCGCCCACTTTGTGCCAATTGCCAAGCTTCCCTCTGCCTCGGAGACGTCCGAGATCCTGGTTAGGAGGTTTTCCGGGTCCACGGTTTGCCCAGTGATATCGTTTCCGACCGTGGCCCTCAGTTTACCTCTGCTGTCTGGAAGTCCTTCTGTTTGGCCATTGGAGCTACAGTCAGTCTCACATCTGGTTTTCACCCCCAATCTAATGGTCAGGCGGAGAGAGCCAACCAGAAGATGGAATCCACGCTACGCTGCCTGGCCTCTTCCAACCCCACCTCCTGGGTCTCTCAGTTGCCTTGGGTTGAGTATGCCCACAATACTCTCCCTACATCTGCCACTGGGATGTCTCCCTTCCAGTGCCTGTATGGCTACCAACCTCCCTTGTTCCCTTCTCAGGAGAAGGAGCTCTCAGTGCCTTCTGTTCAGGCCCATATTCGTCGTTGCCACCGGACCTGGCATCGGGCCAGAAAGGCACTCCTTAGAGTTTCGGACCGGTATCAGCTCCAGGCGAATCGTCGCCGGATCCCCGCTCCCACCTATACCATCGGAGATAGGGTCTGGTTGGCCACACGGGATCTTCCTTTACGGACTGAGTCTAGGAAGTTGTTACCGAAGTTCATTGGTCCGTTTGTGGTGGAGAAGGTGATCAATCCGGTGGCAGTTCGACTCAAACTCCCGAGGACGCTCAGAGTCCATCCCACCTTTCATGTCTCCTGCCTCAAGCCTGTTCTCCTCAGTCCTCTGTTGCCTCCTCCGCCTCCTCCTCCTCCTCCTCGGATGATCGGAGGTGGTCCTGCTACACGGTGCGACGCATCATGGATTCCAGACGGCGGGGCCGGGGTTTCCAGTATCTCGTGGACTGGGAGGGGTATGGTCCTGAAGAGAGGAGTTGGATTCCGCGGCGACAGATCCTAGATGATGGCCTCATTCGTGACTTCTACCGCCTCCATCCTGGCGCTCCGGGAGTCCCGCCCGGTGGCGTTTGGTCGGAGGGGGGTACTGTAACGATCCCGGCAGTCTGAGTCGGGTCCTGTCGGGGTATTAGTTTTTCTGCTCGGGATCTCCAGTTTCCCGAGGGTTCTGGAACGCTCCCTGCCTGCTTGATTCCCGCACCTGCATCCCATCAGCAATCTACACACCTGGTCCTGATCATCACCCTTCTTAGGCTCTGTCCTAAGATCCAGTCCCTGCCGGATCGTTAGCCATAAACAGTATGTTTTGCCCGCGTATCAGCCTCAGAGTACTAGCGTTAGTTTTGTTGTTTTTTGCACCTTGTTGACCTGCCTTGTACTTACCTCCGTTTGTTCTGTCTACAGTATTCTCCCGGAACCTTCACCCAACCCCTGCCGTGCCATCAGTTCATCTGCTACTTCACCACCACCTACTCATCTCCGCCACCCGCTCCGTCTACTGGACTATTCTGCATCTGTTATCAGTAAATAAACACTCTCATTCGTTCTACTCACCTTGTCCTGGTCTGCTTCTGGGTTCGGTCTTAGAGAACCGTGACAGGTAGATATTGTTAATTGTATCTCAAGGGAGTTTTGCTTCACAAGCCTCTACTTGTATTAATTTTTTTACACTGTAGAATGTATTAATTAGTTTAAAGGATACTCATCACCAGACTGGGTTAGGTAATTACCTCAGAACTGGTCTGTGTCCCAAATGGCACCCTATTCCCTGCATTGTGCACTACTTTTGACCATGGCCTGTAGTGCTCTGGTCAAAAGTAGGGCACTATGAAGGGAATAGGGTGCCATTTGGTATGCAGGCCAAGCTTGTTTAGGGAGAGCTCTACGGCCAATTGATTTCTTGGTTGTGGTCAGAATGAGCGTGAAGCTTGGCTGGTGTAAGACTATCACTCACACAAATACAGTCTGTCTGGATGCTGGTGGGACTGAGAGGAGAGAGAGACTGACTGACTAGGTGGGAGGATGTGCTTCTCAGGATATTTTCCTCTGAATAAAAGTGTGAAATGAAACTAAGCCTATACCACCCGACACGATTACCCAAAGCCTCTCTCTCTAATACATTGAACACACACACACACATACACACACTATACTATTGGGAGAGCACAGCAGCAACAAATCCTCTCTCTGAAGCATCAATCACCAGTCCACAGCAGCCCACACATTAAAGTGGAATAAAATGTAATGGCTGTTCAAAGCTCTCACCGCTGCTCCCTCCTGACCTTTACAGACCCTTAAATGATGGTCAGCACTAACACACTTTCAGGTAGATCATCATCCCCTCACTTCAATGGACACTGCGCCTCCGCAATAAACACTGGCTAAGTCCCAAAATGCATGAGGCTAAGAGGAGGATGTATGAAAATGCATATAGAAATTCACCCAGTAACCACCCACTGATTGCTACCTTTGAGTGAATGACTGAGGCTGCAGAGTAATGTTGACAAATAAATAGACAGCATTCACACAGAAATCGTATGTGTCATAGACATAAACTGTAGCTATAAGTGCTGCCCCCTCGCCCCTCTCTGCCTTGCATCTCTCTCTCTCTCTCTGTCTGTCTCTCTCCACCACTTCCCTCACTTTGTCTTTGATACATTTGCTGATGGATAGTAGAATTTGAGAAGTGGTTCAACAGATTCCAGTTTCTGGAATCTGTTGAAGGTCCTCTCTCTCATCTCGGGTCTCTCCGCCATTACCTCTACTGGGCCAATTATCTGCACTGTCAGCCTCTCTGATATGGCTTCAAATGGGGAGGTATTTCAAGGTGACACCAGCAAAGATGGGGTGATGGAGGGGAAACTGGCAATGGTTTGAAGATCTTTTGATCACTGCGAATCTCTCCCCTTCTGAAGAAAAAGGGCAAGGAGGAGAGGAAAGAGTTTAGAAGCTGTCAGAGGCAGAGCATCTCGTTCTGCAAGGGGAGCCTGTCTTTTAAAAGCAGAGGGCTGGTTCAGGCTCCATCTCGCCCCCTTGTTCTGCAGATGAGTAGAGGTGTCACCTCACGTCAGCTGTGTGGAAGCTTTATTTAGCATATCATGTAAATTATTATAGTCCTATTAATTGCAAGCGAATGCTTCATAATCATGATAGCCACAATGTTTTATTGGGAAACAATAATCTTTATTTTTAATTGCATTAGATTTATTTTTAATTGCATTAGACTCCAAAATATTTGATAATCATAGCACCCTATCCAATCTCTGACCAGAACGTGCACCCGGGGGAGGGGTGAGGTGGCAGGACCGAGCATTGGGAAACTCTGCAGTAGGCTACAGAGGGACACACCTTTAATCATAGCCTACAAATCAGCTTTGTAGTTTTGGGGAGCTACATTACACACACTACTAATCCCAAGATTCTCATGAGGGCGGTGATTTCCGGGGGAATGTGGCGCTGAGGACTTGTTGGAAATGACGGTGGAAGAAATCGGATTTCAATATAAAGACCAAAACAGTAAGCCTGGAAGATAACAAAGAAACTTCACCAGACCTGTGGCTAAGGGTGTGTGTGCTTGTTCAAATGTATATTTATGCATTGAAATAATACAACGCTGCGGTGTGTGAAAGAGTCACTGTCTCGCTTGCTAGCTCAGCTGTGTTGGTGCACTTATCCCCACCTGTGCGGGTAACACGCCAGCCGGCTAGCTAGCTAACTTATTATCGAAAATCGACTCTGGTGTCCTCTCCGAATAATCGGAACTAGTTGGGAAGTCTAAACTGTTATGTATATGTTGCTGTTGTATCAAGATTTGCAGTTAACTTGCTTTCTAGCTAGCTAGCTAAGTAACTGGCTAACGTTAGACTCATAACTTTTCCAGCTAATTAGCATGCTAACTAGCTAGCTAGCTAATTGACCTAGTTTTGAGGACATGCTGTCACTGCTTGACTATAAGTAGTGTACTTTTCAAAACACAAGGTGGCTTTCAGATTAATGTGAATTTTGATGTTCATTTGAGGTCTGCGTTTACTGTGGATTAACAGATCAAAACAATAACACACTTAGTCTAACATTAGTTAGCTAGCTAGGTAAAATAGTTATGATTAGCTAATAATCAATGTGTGTGATTCATAATCATAACAATGATTCACAACCCTCCAAGTTCCTGGTATCATGCCCTCAGAATTCCAGTTAGCTAGTAGTCAGTGCTAGGACTGGGAGTGCAATAACAAAGTTTACAATTCACTTTGTTTGCCTATCACACACAATATGCAAACAACTGTCCTCTCCCCTCCATGATAAACATTCCTGACACATGTCTGCCCCTCCCTCCCTCACATCCATAGGGTGTGACTCACCATGGAGACCCTGATGAGTGCGGTGGCCCCCCGGTCCCCGGCCCCGGTGAAGAAGGCCTCTGAGGTGGACTTCCGGTCAGGGGCCACACTGGAGCAGCTGTCGGCCCAGGTGTCTGAGCTGGTCACACTGGAGCAGGGGGACTTTGGGGACCATCTGGCCTTGGAGGTCCACACGGCCAAAGACTTCATCTTCAACATGCTGGGTAAGACTTGCCCACAGGCAGGATATTATATATGCTATTACATTTGGGTTAATATGATATGTTTGATTCACTACTGATATAGACAGCATTATAAACTGGGTGGTTCAAGCCCTGAATGCTGATTGGCTGAAAGCAGTGGTATATCAAACCGTATACCATGGGTATGACAAAACATTACTTTTGACTCTTCTAATGACGTTGGTAACCAGTTAATAATCGGCCAATATACCACGGCTAAGGGCTGTATCCAGGCACTCCGCGTTGCGTCTTGCGTAAGAACAGCCCTTAGCCGTGGTATACTGGCCATATACCACACCCCCCCGGGCCTTATTGCTTAAATATAACATCATTATTATACAGCATTATTAATATTATAACAGCTAATGACTTCATCTTCAACATGCTGCATACGGCTCATAGTAACGGGCAAGCTGAATGTAGGTGGACACAGAACCTGATAGTGTAAAACATTGCTTATACCGGGTCCATTAATGCCATATACAGTATGTAAGACTCACGTATGTTTGACTGAGGCCTATTGTGTGCTTGATGAAAGCGTGCTGTGAGTAATGTGGATGTAGATAAGTACAGATGGAAAAAAGGGTGGTGGCTCAGCTGTGTTTATTTTCTGTGTCATAGATCAAGGTCCTAATATGCTTATCAGCCAGGTGAAGTGAGGTTCTTTGTCCGATAGGTGGCACTCTTCCCTCTCCCTCTCTGTTCCTCTCCTCTCTCCCTGCCTGTCCCAATGCAACTGAAACCAAAGCCCCTTTGGCCGGGATCCCTCCCTGCGTTTTCTATCTCTTGAGCCGCATGTCCTCCTTCTCCTCTATTTCACTTCCTTCTGTTTTATTGCTCCATCCCTCCATCTCTTTTTCTGTCTCTCTGTTTTGCTTATTCCCCCCATCGTGCCTGTTTGTGGATCATGTGCAGCTTGATAGGGAAGCACAATACATTTGACATTTTAGTCATTTAGCAGACGCTCTTATCCAGAGCGACTTACAGTTAGTGCATACATATTATTATTATTTTTTTTTCATACCCCCTGAACCCACAACCCAGGCGTTGCAAACGCCATGCTCTATCTACTGAGCTACATCCCTGCCGGCCATTCCCTCCCCTACCCTGGACGACGCTGGGCCAATTGCGCGCCGCCCCATGGGTCTCCCGGTCGCGGCCGGCTACGACAGAGCCTGGATTCGAACCAGGATCTCTAGTGGCACAGCTAGCACTGCAATGCAGTGCCTTAGACCACTGCGCCACTCGGGAGACTAATACACACAAGCTAACTGGCACTAAGTCCACTTCATGTCCATCCCCCTGTAACAATAGCTGTGAATAGGAGCCACGATTGGCAGTGAGTATTGTTTGCCCTAAAATAGCATAACAGCCCCTTCTTCTAATCCAGTCAAATATTGGATTAGTTTACAGCCAACCCTCCTGTATCGCTCTGCCTCTCAGCCTCTGCACTAGATAGCCTAGCGTCCTCTTTTCCTCTCTCTCTTTCACTCTCTCTCTCTTCTCTTCTCCCTCTTTCTCTCTTCACTCGCTCTCTCAATTTGGACATCATTGAGAACCCCCAGAAAAACAGTAATCTGTGCCTATTATCATCCTAAACCGGGTGATCGAGAAGCATGTGTAAGGAACGTTAATACAATGTTTGTCATTAGTACTTTTTAATTACTGTTGGAAAAAAAAAAACAAGCCTCATGGTTTCCCGTCCTCCCTCATCTGTGAGATAGCTCTCTCTTGACCATTTTGCGCTCTCACTCACAAACAGTTAACCCTCTACTCCAATTGAATGACTTCCCCTGCCCTCACGGTGCACCCCCCCCCCCTTTCCCTACCTCTCCCCTATTTTTTAAATTAATTAAATTTTTTCCACTTAAATATTTCTTTACCAATCACATCTTTTTCTGAGCTGATCTGATTGGGCTAAATTCCAATTAGTGAAAAGATCAGAATTAGGCTGCCTGTGTAAACGCAGCCTACATGTCTGCATGACGGTATCTGTGTGCATGTGAGGTGCGTGTTTTTGACTTTCTTTTCTAGTTGGGTCTTTTTAAAAGTTTTCTCTAGCCTAGTTTGAGAAGCAGGAGGCTCCCCAGTGGGAATTCAGTGCTGACAGAGAGGGAGAAGAGAAGAGAGAGGAGAGGAGGAGATGCATTGCACCACACAGTGAAACAGAGCCACAGTCTGACAGATCCAAGGAAGGAAAAGCCACTTATTTACCCGGTAGCTCCTCAGTAAACGGTGTTGGGCTAGCCTATAGCATGCCTGTGGAAACAAATGGCTCTAGTATTCCCACAGGACAAATGGGTCGTGGGAATGCAGGAATGTAGAATAATGACCAAAGGCTGGTTTATACTTGGTCTAACGACATGTCTGTATACCACAAGTAATTGATCTTATTTACAGTTAGATAATATATCTTAGTATTGTAGAGGTGTAGCTTAAACCCCCTCCGTAAAAGGCTCATGACAGTCCACTTGGAGTTTGCCAAAAGGCACCTAAAAGACTCTCAGACCATGAGAAACAAGATTCTCTGGTCGGATGAAACCAAGATTGAACACTTTGGCCTGAATGCCAAGCGTCACGTCTGGAGGAAACCTGGCACCATCCCTACGGTGAAACATGGTGGTGGCAGCATCATGCTGTGGGGATGTTTTTCAGCAGCAGGGACTGGGAGACTAGTCAGGATCGAGGGAAAGATGAACGTACAGAGAGATCCTTGTTGAAAACCTGCTCCAGAGCGCTCAGGACCTCAGACTGGGGTGAAGGTTCACCAACAGGACAACGGCCCAAAGCAAGACAACGCAGGAGTGGCTTCGGGACAAGTCTCTGAATGTCCTTGAATGGCCCAGCCAGAGCCCGGACTTGAACCCGATCGAACATCTCTGGAGAGACCTGAAAATAGCTGTGCAGCGACGCTCCCCATCCAACCTGACCGAGCTTGAGAGGATCTGCGGAGAAGAATGGGAGAAACCCCCCAAATACAGGTGTGCCAAGCTTGTAGCGTCATAACCAAGGAGAGTCGAGGCTGTAATCGCTGCCAAAGTTGCTTCAACAAAGTACTGAGTAAAGGGTCTGAATACTTAGGTAAATGTGATATTTCAGTTTTAATTTTTTTATAAATTTGCAAAAATGTCTAAAAGCCTGTTTTTGTGTGTAGATTTGTTGGATAAGGATGTAACGTAACATAATGTGGAAAAAGTCAAGGGGTCTGAATACTTTCTGAATGCACTGTATCTGTTTTTTTGCCTTGGATGCGTCTCAATCATAGCGATGTTTGTCAGACCATGATGCATCACAAATCGGTCTTCTCACAAAATCGTCTGTAGCGTCCGAACAGTTTGGCCTCTTCTGACCCCTCCATGGAAAGATGAGACTCTCATGAACAGGACAGGCCTCACAAGACTCGACTGAAGGTCCCCCAGTACCAGTTGAAAATAATTCATGGAAGTATATAGGGAGACTGTTTAGTACCAAAAATATTGGGTTAAATACATGTAAAAAATAAAAATAAAGATATATCTTATCTTTCTTATGTCTCTCAGACATAGGAGAGACACTTCAGAACAAACGTCCTTTTAATAGTTTTTGGGGACTATCTGTTGTTCCATGTAGTGAATCTGTTATTCAATGCGTTTGTATGGGCTAATCGCAGTAAGGCCAAAACATTTTTTTCATCAAATATATATATTTTTTATACTTCAAGGGGTCTTAAAATTCTAAATCAAATAGCTAAATGATCCTTGGTATGACCTTCTTAAAACAATTCCATATAGCTTAGTAGAACCCCCCCACCCGGCTTAGACAGGGCGTAGACTGATGGGTTTAGTAAATGTAAATGTTTTGAAGTCCCCCCTTGGCAGACCAAATAGAACAAGTGTGGTCATAGTCAGAATAGTGCTGATAATGATGACGGTGATAGAAGTTGTGACTATTCAAGAGCACATTTTTAGGTCACTGGTTCTTTGCTGAACCCAGTAAACAACTACTGTTTAGCTCTATGGCAATTCCACAGTAACGGAATTACGCTGAGACTCAGATTCTTCACTTTAAAATGTTTTTTTTTAAATAAAAGAACATTTGACAAAAACACATTTACTTTAACAGTGCAGATGTAAAGTTTCGTAACAGAATGACGGTTTGTGCTGTTGGTGCCGTAATCAGTCATTACCAAACTTTGCATTTGCACTGTTCTTCAAGTAAATGTGTTTTTGACTAATTTTCTGTGTAAATTACAAAAAGTAGTCCTTGTGCATAGAGTTGTAACGTTTTGTTAAACTTTGAAATCAATCGATTTTGTTTGGCATACATTTTAAAGTCTCAGCGTAATTCCGTCAGTGTGGAATTGCCCTCCAGTAGTGCTTCCTTCACTGAGTATCCATGTTCAATCTTTTTCCTGCCCTTCAAAAAGAAATGGAGAGGAAATAATAAAGGAAGAAACTCAAACTAATGACATAATTATTTTATCACCACAGGTTCCCTCCCCATCTTTAGCCCCCACATTGTGTCCCAAATGGCTCCCTACTCCCAGTTTAGTGGCCTTTTGGCCCTGATCAAAAGTAGTGCACTAGATTAGGAATAGGTTGCCATTTGGGAGATAGCTTTAGATTTGCACATTCAATTTTTTTCATATGTGCCTCTGAACTCCGACTACGGGTGACCTCTCCTTCGCCTTCCCCACAGAGCTCATTAAACAAGCCTATGTTTTATACGGCTTTAAAGTCATTTTAATTCAAACACAAAGAAGGCCAGAGAGGAGGAGAGGGGAGAGAAAAAAGGAGGGATCTCCATTTCACATTCAGCCGACTCAGAGACACAAAAACAAATAACGAGGCGTAAGTCAGCCCTGCTCTGTGTGTGTGTCGCGACCCTATCCATACGACCCCCCCCCCCCCATCTCTGGTGTATGGTTGTATGGGCAGCAGGAAGGTTACAACTCATTAACTAAAGACTGATAATTAACCAAGCGAGTACTGTCGTATGATTGAACTGCTACAGGCAAGATATACATTACTCTCTCCCTCTCTGGTCTCGCTCTCTGGGCTTTCTCTCTGTTCTCTCTCTCCCTCCATTTAGTGAATCACTTTTAATGTACATTACATGGAAAGCAATTTGACATTTACCTCGTGTGAAAAGCCAAAGGGACATATCTTAGTCATAACAAAATGTGTTCAGCTTTCTAATTGCCAAATCTGACGTCATAGATTGGTCCCTGAACACGATCCATCGCTCTGTTTAACTCTGCACTACAGCACTCAATGGATTACACACACACACACACACACACATCTTTCAATAACCTTGGTTATGCTGACCAGTGTTGTTAGATAGATAGCCTTTGATCCTCTTCAGCTTCAAAAGGGCAATCCTAGACATTACACCCAATCGGATAAAATGGGAACAAATTCTCCCTCTTTGGTTTATTTCAAGAATGAGCAAGGCCTATTTTAAAATATAGGCTAATCTTTGGGCTTGATGAGAATTCATAAACACAGAAGTCGGCAGGGAGCAACACACACACAGCAGAACCCACCTATCACCGACACAAAAACGACTTGTGTGTTAATCCGTCTCTCTGAGTCTGAAAGCACATTCTCTTTAGATGGCTGATAATGCCTTTCATGGGCTAATCGTTGACATTTTTAAAAGACTCTGGGTTTAAAGCAGAGAGAAAGTGCTCAATGGTAATTGAATTGGTGAAACGCTCTCTGTTGGAGGGATCTGTGTTTTACGATTTATTGGATGGTTTGGCCTGTCTTTTTGTTATAGCTAAGGCCTACTGTCTGGAATCCCAACTTTTCCATTGGAGTTGATGTATTTACACAGCAACTCTTACGCTTTCTCCCTTTGACTCTACATACCTCTCTCCTCAATCAATTAATCAATTAAATTTATTTAAGATTTATAAAGCCCTTTTTACATCAGCAGATGTCACAAAGTGCTATACAGAAACCCAGCCTAAAACCCCAAGCAGCAAGCAATGCAGTTGTAGAAGCACGGTGGCTAGGAAAAACTCCCTAGAAAGGAAGAAACCTAGAGAGGAACCAGGCTCTGAGGGGTGGCCAGTCCCCTTCTGGCTGTGCCGGGTGGAGATTATAACAGTACATGGCCATTAAGGCCAGATTTTTCTCCAAGATGTTCAAACGTTCATAGATGACCAGCAGGGTCAAATAATAATCACAGTGGTTGTAGAGGTTGCAACAGGTCAGTACATCAGGAGTAAACGTCACTTGGCTTTTCATAGCCGGGCATTTAGAGGTTGCGGTAGAGAGAGAGAGAGAGAGTTGAAAACAGCAGGTCTGGGACAAGGTAGCACATCCGGTGAACAGGTCAGGGTTCCATAGCCGCAGGCAGAAGAGTGGAAACTGGAGCAGCAGCACGACCAGGTGGACTGGGGACAGCAAGGAGTCATCAGGCCAGGTAGTCCTGAGGCATGGTCCTAGGGCTAAGGTCCTCCGGGATGGGACGACTACATCCCTCTCTCCTCTCTTTTACTCTAAATCCCTCTCTCCTCTCACCTTTTTTTTCATTTATTGGTAGTTGTTTGGCCTGTATCTCTTTGTGATACTGGCATCTAACCACTGGCTTTGCTCTATCCTTTAACCTTTTATAGCTCTCTTTTCCATCCATCCTCCCATCTTCTCAAAGTATATGGAGGAATCCCATTTCCCCCAGAATTACATTACTATGTTTATACTTTAGCACCATATAGGCTACGCTACTGTGAATCTGAACATGGCAACACACTTTGAATGGTGATGCAAAGGTTTCCATCTCTCTGCCCTGTCCGTTATGGGGGGTTTGTCAGTGTGACATTTCCAGTATTGTCTTTTAAGTGTGTGTGTTTTCATCACTGCATACATTACACACCCTGATGTGTGTGTGATGGCAATCTTGGGCAGCTCTCCAGTGCTTATTGTCACGGTTCCCAGAGTGGCTCTATGGAAATGAGATCCGCTATGATTGACCTCCCAGTTAGCTGGGTGCATCACACTCGGGCTGTTTTGAATGAAAAATGGATTAATTAATTCTAGTACTCCCTCAAACACAGAAAGGGGCTTTTTAGTGTTCAAAACTAGGCTAGTGTGGTCCTTACTGTAGTGTTTCTCAACCAAGCTTTATTGGGCCTCACATAAATGATGTAAGCTAAGCTGTTGGCCACAACCTTTGTGTGTAGACTTGTGTGTTTCCATGTACATCATGGTTTTCCTGTATGTGTGTATGCGCAAAGGAGACAGCAAGTGGCCTATGGGACTGGGATTAAAATGTAGATTGTGTTCTCTGGAACAGCCTCACATCTCCTCTGGGTCAAACCGACTAACATCCAGGGCCTCATTAATGGAGAGAGAGTCTCTCTGTCTCTGTGTGTGTGTCTCTGTGTGTGTGTGTTTCCCTCTCCTCTCTGAGCACCACACTAGCTACTGGAGAGATAAGAAAGATATCTCTGCTCCCCATTTGACCCAATTGATAAACTGTAGAGAAACAAACCAAATCAGAGGAAGTTCCTGCCCTTGTCTGTCTGGAAGATATGTTCTCTCCCCTCAGCTGTACTTTGCTTCTCTACATTTTTGGGAGGAACTGACATTTGATTTCTCTATCTGATTATTGCTTGGTGCACTGTATGCTTTACACGCTTTCTTCCCCTCTCTCTTTCTCTGTGCTCATGATCTCCTTTTCTGGCAGTAATACACACATAATGTAGACATGCTCAGACACGCTTCACACGCACACATACACACACACCTAACACACATATGGGTGTATTTCCAGGTCAAAGGTGACAGCCTGGCAGGCATCTCTAGGTCTTAGCCCTGCGTGTGAAAATATTTTGTCTGTGTACGTGTTTGACTGGAGCATAGAGGTCCTGCCTGCCTGGACTTGAGAACACAGCTATGTACTTGATTGGCTGCCGTATTATACTGAACAAAAATATAAATGCAACAATTTCAACGATTTTACAGAGTTAAAGTTCATATAAGGAAATCAGTCAATTGAAATAAATTCATTAGGCCCTAATCTATGGATTTCACATGACTGGAAATAGGCCCATCCACTTGGGAGCCAGGCCCAGCCAATCAGAATGAGTATTTCTCCACAAAAGGGCTTTATTACAGACATAAATACTCCTCAGTTTCATCAGCTGTCTGGGTGCCTGGTCTCAGACGATCCCACAGGTGAAGAAGCCAGATCTGGAGGTCCTGGGCTGACGTGGTTACACGTGGTCTGCGGTTGTGAGGCCGGTTGGACGTACTGTCAAATTCTCTAAAACAAAGTTGGAGGCGGCTTACGGTAGAGACATTAACATTCAATTATCTGGCAACAGCTCTTGTGGACATTCCTGCAGTAAGCATGCCAATTGCACGCTCCCTCAAAACTTGAGACATCTGTGGCATTGTGTTGTGTGACAAAACTACACATTTTAGAGTGGCCTTTTATTGTCCCTAGCACAAGGTGCACCTGTCTAATGATCATGCTGTTTAATCAGCTTCTTGATATGCCACACCTGTCATGTGGATGGATTATCTTGGCAAAGGATAAATTTGTGCACAAAACTTGAGAGAATTAAGCTTTTTGTGCGTATTTAACAATTCTGGGATCTTTTATTTCAGCTCATGAAACATGGGACTAACACTTTACATGTTGCGTTTTATATTTTTGTTCAGTGTAGTTATTTTTCTTTACAATGCTAATCCTCTTGCACTGTTTAAGCCAGAAACGCCATTCAAACATTAGAACGTGTAGACTGGTCTGGAATAGTGTGCTTGTATACAACTTTATTAATAACCCATTAGAAGCCATAGAGGCCCATCAACAGCCTTTCTTTAAATTACTATAGCGGCCACAAACTGCCTTGTTTTTATAACAATAATACAGTGGGGGGAAAAAGTATTTAGTCAGCCACCAATTGTGCAAGTTCTCCCACTTAAAAAGATGAGAGAGGCCTGTAATTTTCATCATAGGTACACGTCAACTATGACAGACAAATTGAGAGAAAAAAAATCCAGAAAATCACATTGTAGGATTTTTTTATGAATTTATTTGCAAATGATGGTGGAAAATAAGTATTTGGTCACCTACAAACAAGCAAGATTTCTGGCTCTCACAGACCTTGTAACTTCTTCTTTAAGAGGCTCCTCTGTCCTCCACTCGTTACCTGTATTAATGGCACCTGTTTGAACTTGTTATCAGTATAAAAGACACCTGTCCACAACCTCAAACAGTCACACTCCAAACTCCACTATGGCCAAGACCAAAGAGCTGTCAAAGGACACCAGAAACAAAATTGTAGACCTGTACCAGGCTGGGAAGACTGAATCTGCAATAGGTAAGCAGCTTGGTTTGAAGAAATCAACTGTGGGAGCAATTATTAGGAAATGGAAGACATACAAGACCACTGATAATCTCCCTCGATCTGGGTCTCCACGCAAGATCTCACCCCGTGGGGTCAAAATGATCACAAGAACGGTGAGCAAAAATCCCAGAACCACACGGGGGGGACCTAGTGAATGACCTGCAGAGAGCTGGGACCAAAGTAACAAAGCCTACCATCAGTAACACACTACGCCGCCAGGGACTCAAATCCTGCAGTGCCAGACGTGTCCCCCTGCTTAAGCCAGTACATGTCCAGGCCCGTCTGAAGTTTGCTAGAGTGCATTTGGATGATCCAGAAGAGGATTGGGAGAATGTCATATGGTCAGATGAAACCAAAATAGAACTTTTTGGTAAAAACTCAACTCGTCGTGTTTGGAGGACAAAGAATGCTGAGTTGCATCCAAAGAACACCATACCTACTGTGAAGCATGGGGGTGGAAACATGCTGTTTTTCTGCAAAGGGACCAGGACGACTGATCCGTGTAAAGGAAAGAATGAATGGGGCCATGTATCGTGAGATTTTGAGTGAAAACCTCCTTCCATCAGCAAGGGCATTGAAGATGAAACGTGGCTGGGTCTTTCAGCATGACAATGATCCCAAACACACCGCCCGGGCAACGAAGGAGTGGCTTCGTAAGAAGCATTTCAAGGTCCTGGAGTGGCCTAGCCAGTCTCCAGATCTCAACCCCATAGAACATCTTTGGAGGGAGTTGAAAGTCTGTGTTGCCCAGCGACAGCCCCAAAACATCACTGCTCTAGAGGAGATCTGCATGGAGGAATGGGCCAAAATACCAGCAACAGTGTGTGAAAACCTTGTGAAGACTTACAGAAAACGTTTGACCTGTGTCATTGCCAACAAAGGGTATATAACAAAGTATTGAGAAACTTTTGTTATTGACCAAATACTTATTTTCCACCATAATTAACAAATTAATTAATTACAAATCCTACAATGTGATTTTCTGGATTTTTCTTCTTCTCATTTTGTCTGTCATAATTGACGTGTACCTATGATGAAAATTACAGGCCTCTCTCATCTTTTTAAGTGGGAGAACTTGCACAATTGGTGGCTGACTAAATACTTTTTTCCCCCACTGTATCAAGAGAACATCCCTGGTCATCCCTACTGCCTCTGATCTGACGGACTCACTAAACACATGCTTAATTTGTAAATGATGTCTGAGTGTTGGAGCGTGCCTCTGGCTATCCGCATTCTATAATTCTATTGGGGCCTAAAGGGTTAACTATTAAACTTTTATCCAACTTCATCCACTTTAATGGGATTTATTCAACATTCTAAACCTCCCGTTAACTCCCATTAGGAAGCTGCGACCTTCCAACATTTGTATTCGCTGTAAACAATGTAACCAGGGGTCGCGTTAATGCAGAATTGTGTTTTTCACTCACTTATAAAACGCATAAGAAATATCTTGCTGTGTTTTCAAAATGCAGATCTAAAATGCTTCTTATTGTAATTTCTGCTCTGTATCAGACTAATGTTGTGCTTCAGTTGCACTTCTCCACGCAGGTGAGAATTCACCAACAGGCATTCTATCTGCAGACAGCGCTCTGACTGATGTGGAGCTACTTTTCTCAGTGTAGCAGACTTTGTCCTGTAAAATGCAAGATGAACTTTAAGCAAAACATTAGGAAATGTAGCTGGCTACATTCTTTCTATGATAAACATTAGAAATATGATGGCTATGGATTCATTGTTTTTGCAAAAAAATACCTTGCTTTTTCATTGTTAGCTTATTTACTTGTGTGGCTGCTTGCCAAATAGTGTTGCACTTCAGTTGTCATCTGATGAATGAGGCTTTACATTTTTCCTATTCTATTCTCCCACTCCTATTCCCCCCTGTCTGATCTCTTGCTGTTTGCACAGTCAGTCAGGCTGTATTCAGTAAAGACCCCCTCTAGGAGTGGAAAGCCAGTGTTGGTTGAGGACGACCAGCTAGTGTGGAGAATAACATAACCATTCACCACAGTCACGGAGGGAGCTGTGTGGACCTCATATGACCCAGCACCTCTTTTCAGTCTTATGTAGTAACATTTGAATACAGACTCAGAGCTACAAAATGGTATATCATACACTGCAGTTGAGGAACAATGGGAAAGTATTCTGCTTTGAAAGTTGATAAACTTGAAACCCCACTTTTAATAAATGGCCCTTGAAAAGGTTTTGGTTAAGTTTTTACAGTTCTTTGTCTACACCCATTCAGCATCGTTCACTCCGTCTTAAGCCTTAGCCCCACCCATCTCTTTAAGAATTCACATGTGAGGCCATGTGCTAAACAGAGTAAGGTAGTGTAGTAAACAACCAAAGATTTCAAGACTAAAAGTGGTGAAAGTAGTAGCAAAAAGTAGTAGTAAAATTACACTTTATCTAGTCCTTGGCCTGTATCCTAATCTGACTTTGGTGCAGGTCATGTTGTTCTTCCCATTACCGTCTCTGGTAAACACACACAAAATACAATCAACGTTTATTTGTCACATGCACAGGATGTAAACGGTACAGTGAAATGATTACTTGCATAGTAGCAATATCAAAAATAGAAAGTATCACTATTTTAAAAAAAGAACAAAGTGTTCATGCCAGTAGAGAAAGAACAAAATAATATACAGTATGTACAAGCACAATAATATACAGTATGTACAAGCACAATAATATACAGTATGTACAAGCACAATAATATACAGTATGTACAAGCACAATAATATACAGTATGTACACGCACAATAATATACAGTATGTACACGCACAATAATATACAGTATGTACAAGCACAATAATATACAGTATGTACACGCACAATAATATACAGTATGTACACGCACAATAATATACAGTATGTACAAGCACAATAATATACAGTATGTACAAGCACAATATCAATAACGATATCAGTGATAGATGAAGTAGTTATACTGTATGCATACAATCAGGGGTAAAGTGGCTGAGTAGCAGGATTAAAAATAAAAATAAAAATTGTAGCAGCAACGTATGGCGTGTGTTAGGAGAGAGTCGTGAATGTGCATAGAGGCACTGCAGATAATCCGGATGACTGGGAACTTTCCCCCAGTGATGATCTGGTCCGTCCACACCACACATGAACAGGGGAATCTATATTCGGAGAGCCTGTTTCTGTCCTGCCCTTTACTTTGGTGCAGGGCATGTGATGTTCATGCCCTATTTGTCGCAAAACTCCCTGTTCTTCTGAAAGAGATAAGTTTGTCTAGTTGTCTGATCCAGGTGGTGCTTGTACAGGCAGACCATCTATGGGAGGAAGGACGTCAGCGTTGCGCAGCAGCTGAAACCTGGTCCGACTGAGTCCAAACACTCCTTGGCGACAACAACACCAGACTCCAGAGCATCAAAGGTGTAAAACAGGAAAATAGACAAAACAATAGATAAGAAATTACAACCTTAACATCAATTCACCTCCCGAGTTTAGATAAGAAGAATAACCTCATACAATTAAATGAAAATGATATTCACCATAAGTGCTGGTACTGCTTGATCTGTGGCAGCGGCCTGAAGTATGGAGTCGGGTGTTGTTGCCAGCCATAGCTTTCCACCAGCACCGTACCATCCTCCAGTCCAACCAGCTGTGGGATGTTGACCCCTGTCACAGTGATGTCCTTCACCACACCAGCAATCTCTGTGTTCACTCTGGTCTTTCTGAAGCGCTGCTTTAAGAGGCCGAAGCACCAGTCGGGGTCAAACATGGTGTGGCCTGTGATCAGGAAGTGAAGGTCCAGACTGTGGTGGAGCTTGTGCATGGTCTGTCAGGCACAATACCAGAGCACAAACTTGTTCTTGTTTTGGCCACTGCAGTTATCACAATTCAGGTCCACACGTGTTTCCCCAACTCCGTAGTTGGTGAAGTAGTTGATGCCTGCGCTGCTGCCTTTGCTGGATGACATGCCTTCATCAATCAAGTAGTTGACTTGTTGTGGTATTCCTTCACAGCATACACCAAAGAAGCCACACTTGCGAGGAGTTAAAAAGTAGATTGGACCTGGCTGCATAATGCCAGAAGGATAGTGCACCTGCAAACAACAACAAAATAACATTAGAGAAATGTCAATTGTCACATCCCTGTCAGTCTGTCTTTACACAGGTCAGTGAAAGACGTGTGCCTGCTTCGCATTTATATGCAGTATCAGTTAAAAGTTTGGACACACCTACTCATTCAAGGGTTTTTCTTTATTTTTTAAAACTATTTTCTACATTGTGGAATAATAGGGAAGACATCAAAACTATGAAATAACACATATGGAATCATGTAGTAACCAAAAAAGTGTTAAACAAATCAAAATATATTTGAGATTTTTCAAAGTAGCCACCCTTTGCCTTGGTGACAGCTTTGCACACTCTTGGCATTCTCTCAATCAGCTTCATGAGGTAGTCACCTGGAATGCATTTCAATTAACAGGTGTGCCTGAAATGTATTTCCTTCTTAATGCGTTTGAGCCAATCAGTTGTGTTGTGTTGTGACAAGGTAGGGGTGGTATACAGAAGATCAAGTCCATATTATGGCAAGAACAGCTCAAATATGCAAAGAGAAACGACAGTCCATCATTACTTTATGACATGGTCAGTCAATCCAGAAAATGTCAAGAACTTTGAAAGTTTCTTCAAGTGCAGTCGCAAAAACCATCAAGAACTATGATGAAACTGGCTCTCATGAGGACCGCCACAGGAAAGGAAGACCCAGAGTTACCTCTGCTGCAGAGGATAAGTTCATTAGAGTTACCAGCCTCAGAAATTTCAGCCCAAATAAATGCTTCCCAGAGTTCAAGTAACAGACACATCTCAACATCAACTGTTCAGAGGAGACTGTGTGAATCATGACTTCATGGTCGAATTGCTGCAAAGAAACCACTACTAAAGGACACCAATAATAAGAAGAGACTTGCTTGGGCCAAGAAACACAAGCAATGGACACCATGGATGAAATGCTGTAGTATGAATCTGCAGGTAGCTAAAGCTAACCAACTAAGTTCAATGTTAGCTAGCTAACATTAGGCTATGATTAGCAATGCAAATAGATTTCTGAGATACATGTAAAAAAGACTGTGGTAATATTATTTGTAAGTTAGCTAGCTAGCTAAACAATTAACCATAACCGTTTCTTCCCCATCACTGTCATCAGAAAACTCTACAATGTCTGGTTCAATTATAAAAATAAAAAATCGGGGATTTCCTTATAGTCTGATAAATTTTCAGTCAGCATGGCACTATCAACCTCCAGAAGGTAGTCATCACAACTTTTTCCCACTGACCATTGTCTATAGCGCCTGCTAAATTCAGGGCAGCGATGTTGTTGAGAGCAGGAGCAACACTTTTGCAGTTCTCCATATAAAAATAAAAGAAACATGGTAGCAAGGATTATTTACACATACTGAGCAGTTCATGTTATAGACAGAAGCATGGTACATGACAGACCAATCCAAACTCATGTCTTGGCATGTCCAGCCCACCCATTATCTCAGCCAATCATGGATAGCGGGAAGGTTCCGGACTTTTACCTTGGCTAAACCAACTAGGCTCGTAATATAACAATTCTATTTGTATTTACAGATGACATACACATTTGTTATTAAGGCACATGAAAGTTCACATGTTCCAGAAGGCATTTCTTCAACAAAAAAAAACTCATTTTGATTAAAAATATCTATGTTTACGTTCAAATGCCTCTCCTGTGAAGTAGTGCACATAGCTTTCTGAAATGGGTCACATTTACTTTTGTCAATATCACTACTGCACTATTTCATGAATACTTCATGAATGTCTGCATTGAATTGGCTTGTAACCAAGCAGAACTGCTCAAGTGTCTGCTTTTAGAATTTCATATCATGCTTGTTTGTGTGTGTTTCTTCCTCCAGGCCTAGTACAGAATGTGGACAAGCGTCTCCCGGTGGCCAATGAGTACCTGCTCCTTTCTGGGGGTGCCAGGGAGGGCGTCCTGGACCTCAACCCAGAGGAGCTGGGGGACTACGCCAAGGGGGCTGACTTCGACCTGGACTTCACCCTCTTGGTGCCCGCCCTCAAGCTGCACGACCGCAACCAGGTTGGTGCAATACGGATGGGATGGGAAACGTATAATTAAGTTGTGTGTGTTGTGATGTTTTTACTGTGTCCCCTTTTGGAACTTTTCTATATTATGTCATATGAAGTTTGATGCAAAACAAATACTAGTATTGTCTCAGGAAAAAGTATTATAAAGTATTGTTTCTTCTAATCTCAACCAGCCGGTCACTCTGGACATGCGCCAGTCGGCCCCCTGCCACTCCTGGCTCTCCCTGCGGCTCTGCGACCCCAACACCCTGGCAAGGTGGAGGATCTGCTGCCAGGAGGAGACAGAGTTACCCCCCGAGGATGATGAGGAGGAAGAGAAAAGGGAAATGGGTCACAAAGCCTCTGGTGACGTCCCCACCTCCCTCTACGTAATGTGTTTTCTTCTCTTTTGTTGCTTTGAGTTTTACTGTGTTTTACTGTCTTTTTTTATTGTGTTTTACTCTAAAGTGTGTTGCATTGATTTTAAATGCGCTTTAAATAAAGTTTGATTTGTATTTGATTCCAGTCGCCCCACCAGTCTCTGGATGGCTGCTACTTCTCCCCGGTGCTGGTGGCTGACTGGTTCTGGGGGGTGGTGGGTGAGGCGGTGGACGAGCTGAGGCGTTCCCCCAAGAGAGGCATCCCCATCCCGGAGAGGCTGGAACGCAACGGGCCCCTGACCACCCTCATCCTCCAGGCGGGCTCTAGCCGGGTGCTCTATGACCTGCTGCCAGTGGTGTCCTTCCGGGGCTGGCCAGCGGTGGCCCAGGGCTGGCTGACGGCCAACCACTTCTGGGACGGGAAGATCACGGAAGAAGAGGCCATCGCTGGGTTCTACCTGCTGCCCTGCCCGGCTCCGCTGGGGGGGAGGCCCGACCGGGAGTGGAGGCTTGCCTTCTCACGCAGCGAGGTGGGTAGCTAGCGGCACATTCTAGTTGGCTAGTTAACCATCGGGTAGCTGCTTCTTTTGAATAGCTACAGTTGAAGTGGGAAGTTTACAGACACATAGGTTGGAGTCATTAAAACTTGTTTTTCAACCACTCCACAAATGTGTTGTTAGTCGGTTAGGACTTCTACTTTGTGCATGACACAAGTAATGTTTCCAACAATTGTTTACAGACAGATTATTTCACTTATAATTCACTGTATCACAATTCCAGTGGGTCAGAAGTTTACATACGCTAAGTTGACTGTGCCTTTTAAACAGCTTGGAAAATTCCAGAAAATGATGTCATGGCATTAGAAGCTTCTGATAGGCTAATTAACATAATTTGAGTCAATTGGAGGTGTACCTGTGGATGTATTTCAAGGCCTACCTTCAAACTCAGTCCCTCTTTGCTTAACATCATGGGAAAATCAAAAGAAATCAGCCAAGACCTCAGCAAAAAAATTGTAGACCTCCACAAGTCTGGTTCATCTTTGGGAGCAATTTCCAAACGCCTGAAGGTACCACGTTCATCTGTACAAACAATAGTACGCAAGTATGAACACCATGGGACCTCGCAGCCGTCATACCACTCAGGAAGGAGACTCGTTCTGTCTCCTAGAGATTAACATACTTTGGTGTGAAAAGTGCAAATCAATCCCAGAACAACAGCAAAGGACCTTGTGAAGATGCTGGAGGAAACCGGTACAAAACTATATATATCCACAGTAAAACGACTCCTATATCGACATAACCTGAAAGGCCGCTCAGCAAGGAAGAAGCCACTGCTCCAAAACCGCCATAAAAAAGCCAGACTACGGTTTGCAACTGCACATGGGGACAAAGATCATACTTTTTGGAGAAATGTCCTCTGCTCTGATGAAATAAAAATAGAACTGTTTGGCCATAATGACCATCGTTATGTTTGGAGGAAAAAGGGGGTTGCTTGCAAGCCGAAGAACACCATCCCAACCGTGAAGCACGGGGGTGGCAGCATCATGCTGTGGGGGTGCTTTGCTGCTGGAGGGACTGGTGCACTTCACAAAATAGATGGCATCATGAGGAAGGAAAATGATGTGGATATATTGAAGCAACATCTCAAGACATCAGTCAGGAAGTTAAAGCTTGGTTGCAAATGGGTCTTCCAAATGGACAATGACCCCAAGCATACTTCCAAAGTTGTGGCAAAATGGCTTAAGGACAACAAAGTCAAGGTATTGGAGTTGCCATCACAAAGCCCTGACCTCAATCCTATAGAAAGTTTGTGGGCGGAACTGAAAAAGCGTGTGCGAACAATGAGGCCTACAAACCTGACTCGGTTACACCAGCTCTGTCAGGAGGAATGGGCCAAAATTCACCCAACTTATTGTGGGAAGCTTGTGGAAGGCTACCCGAAACATTTGACCCAAGTTAAACAATTTAAAGGCAATGCTACCCAATACTAATTGAGTGTATGTAAACTTCTGACCCACTGGGAATGTGGTGAAAGAAATAAAAGCTGAAATAAATCATTTTCTCTACTATTATTCTGACATTTCACATTCTTAAAATAATGTGGTGATCCTAACTGACCTAAAACAGGGAATGTTTACTAGGGTTAAATTTCAGGAATGCGTTTAAATGTATTTGGCTAAGGTGTATGTAAACTTCCGACTTCAACTCTATATAGTTAGATTGGGCATGGGATTTCTGCTGGACAAAATGGCTAGCTTGCCTAATTTGTGAAACTGAAACTCAGCAATATGTAATCGCCACAAGCAGCTGAATGAATTGCAGATAAGCTCGATGCACTCACCAAGAGTATTTGCGCATGTCCACGGGTGCGCTTCATGCTACTACAACATGCTAGTTTTAGCCTTCTGTGTCATACTCTTAGTTGTTGCCGAAGTCTGTCCTATTCTGATGTTGACTTTGTGCGTCTCTGACTTTACCGTTAAATAGAAACTGATGCTTAACTAACCGGAAGTACAGGTTCACTTACAGTTGAAACGTGACACTTACAGGTGAAACATTTTGAACTTTAAATATGAAAGTAGTATGGTTCTTAACTGTCTTTAAATACCGTTGGAAATGGCTCAACTAATATTTAGCTTCACTATAACATCCATCAGGGCTTTGTCTCTGGTGCATGCATGTGTACTGTATGTTGATGCTGTATGTGTCATGCTGGTGACAAATCCAATTACCCCTCGTGAGATTAATGAAGTCTATTTAATTCAATTCAGTCTGACCTGGCTGCCATATCTTTGTCTCCCTCCTGCCATGTCTGTCTCCAGGTGCAGCTGAAGAAGTGCATCCCGTTCCCCATGGCCCAGGCCTTCCAGGCTGCCAAGGCTGTCCTCTCCCGCCTCCTGGCTCGCCCCCGCACTGGCCTCAGCCCCTACCACCTCCGCACCCTCCTCTTCTGGGCCTGTGACCGCCTACCGCCCGCCTACCTCTCTTCGCCCGACCCAGACACCCCCGCCCGCCTCCTCCTGGGCCTCCTGGATGATCTGGCCCACTGCATCCTGGGTAAGAACTGTCCCAACTACTTTCTGCCCCAATGCAACATGCTGGAGCACCTGTCGGACAGCCAAGCCCTGCTGGTGGCCCGGAAGCTGGCCCATGTCCGGTCTGACCCGACTGAGCACCTCCAGGTGGCCCTGGACCAGGCCAGACAGGCGGGCCAGCTGAAGAGGGAAGCGGCGGGCGCTACCAACGGGCATGGAGGGTCGCCGAGGCACGGGTACCTGGCCAGCGGCATCATCTCACCCTCGGACGACAAGCTGGCTGCCAGGCTGCAGCAGCTGGTGACAGAGAACCCCGGGAAGTCGATTTCTGTTTTTCTCAACCCCGATGATGTCACGAGGCCACACTTCCGCATCGATGGCAAATTCTACTGACCTGAGGGCCTCGTCTAGTGTGGTGTGATGGCGACACACACACGCTCTTCAAAACACATGTAAAACGGCGAGCCAGAATATGGCGAGTCAACTAGGATGGCTCTAGAGGCGAAACACTGCAGAGCCTCGCTACTCTCCTATACCACCACCTCCTGGAGGCTAACGACAATGATTCTAACGCTAACGAGTGCTAACGACGCTGCTGAACAAAAATACTACCAAAAACACCTTTACACACTGCACACTACCAGGA
Source organism: Coregonus clupeaformis (assembly GCF_020615455.1). Taxonomy (NCBI): domain Eukaryota; kingdom Metazoa; phylum Chordata; class Actinopteri; order Salmoniformes; family Salmonidae; genus Coregonus; species Coregonus clupeaformis. The sequence goes on from NW_025533456.1 coordinate 3,465,276, forward strand.
GCAGGAGGCTGGCCCTAGAGAGCCCTAGGATAGAGAAACCAACACTCTTCTATCTATTTAGTAGTGAGTGATGTCATAAAGAGGCCTCATCACAGGAAAAAGGCTTGTTGAGTTGTTACCACGGAGACCGTTGCTCTTTTATGAGTTTGCCCTAAGGAGATGTTCTTTTAGCTGGTGCTACAAAGAAAAGAAAGAACCGCTTTAGAATGAAGAAAGTCTGCTGCTTGCTGCTCCCATAAAATTACACGGTGTACCCTAAGGGTTTCTGCTCTTCTCCTCACTAATGAGAAATACTGTATTCGCCCCTTTTTTCTGCCCAATCAAAGTGGGTGATTAGTACCTGATTCTCCATTTTATATTCAACTATGATGTAACTGAATGTAATTTGGTGTGGGGAAATGTCTTTGAACAAATAGTATTTTCTTTCTTCCCTCTTTCTGTACTTCTTTTTATCCCTCTTTCTCTCTTTACTCTGCCCCTCTCTCATTCGCATACTTCCTTTCTCTCTCTCTCTCAGGTATTTTTAACGTTGTTAATTGTTTTTCTATGGTTCCCCTCCATCTATCTTGAATGGTATAACCCAGGGCTGTCCTTCCATTTCAACACTTACTATGTGAAGGAACGCACCAAAGAGCCACTGGAGGGGTGTTTCTTTTGCTTCTTCAATCTACCACCCCATAAGAAAGTTATCTGTACTCACTGACCCAGAGTCAGTCTGTACTCTTAAAGGACAGATTCACTCATTTTGACTGTATTGTTTTTGTTCATCTCTGAGTGATGTTATATCAATTCCCGGGGTAATTTCATGTTTATCTGAGCTATTGTCGTTCAAGCAGGCAGAAATAAAGCCGCTCTCACTACACTGGAAGTTAATAGGAATACGACTTTTAGATCGCTAAAACGTCTATCATACACGTCAGATTTCAGTACTGGCTTGATCTCATATCGCGGGAGGTTATCTTCTCTCAAATTAGCCATTGATCATGTTTTTGTAATATTCCTACCTCGAAATGTCTTAATTTAAGAGGGTCCACCACATTTTTCCTATTTATCTGCCTCTTCAGTCCAGGGTGCGTTGCATGGTGCCGTTGCATGGCCATTGCGAATGTAAGACTCCACTCTGCGAGGTACATCGATCTGCAGGTTGAACATGGTGAGATTGTAGACTCCTAAATTCATAGTGCAGTTTAGGCTATTTTACAGTTTCAGTAACTAGCTACTTCACATGCTGATATTGTCTTTGGTGTTATTGTGTCTAGCGACGTTTGCTAGCTAGCCAGCCCATAGAGCATTGCATTGTGGGTTTTGTAGTCGACTTGAGCTGCAACAGATTTCCACAACGATTTTCACGTTGCTACCAACCTTATTATAAAGACAAAATGAAACATTTGTTCACAGGAACTATTGTTCTCACATTTAGTGTTACTTAACACTTTAAATTATACAGATTAGTGTTTTTTGTGGATTTAGTCTTTAACGCTCATATTTCCCACCTTTACCGTTCTGACCAACATGCTGATCAGCTGTCACCTCATCAATTTGCCTTTTATCCCATGAAATCTCGAAGCAGCAGTTTATCAACAAATAAGGGTCATATTATAGGGGCTATAAACTTAATTCAGTTCATTTTTCTTACAGTCCCTTTGAAAGTGTACCATGGTGCAGTATATACATTGGGGCTCTAATGGTGACGTGGTCATTAAACATTGTATGATATAGACAAACTACCTATATGGAGACAGGTTGGTGCGGAAAGGAGGAGAAGTGTGAGGCAGGGTTAGCTGCTGAAACCGTTGGCATGATTGTGTTCTAATCTCCGTATTACGAAATGAAAGTTCTGCCATGGCATGGCTGGAATACATCATGTAATCTGTCTGAGGCTTGCGTAAGGGCTATTTTCTTTGTTCCACTTTTGATTATTTGTGGTGTGTGTGTGTGAAGATGGCAGGTTTTCATGGTTTGTGGTTGAAATTGAGGAAAAGCTTTTTGTATTGTCTTGTCTCAGATTTTAATTGGAGGAGACTTGACTGGTTTTGTAATGGTCCCTCTCTCTCTCTTTTGCTTGGTTTGCCTGTTTTAATAAGCTGTGTGTGTGTGATCGGACCACTGATCAAGCTCTTTTAAATGTGCTGATGTAGAGAGAGTTAGAGATCCAGAGAGATGGAACGGGAACAAATGCACAGCAGGACAAAAACACACACCCAATGTGCTAGCTACCCATTCTACATCCCCTTGTCCCTCCTCTGTGTGTGTGTCTTGGGGGCCTTATCTTGTCCACCCAGATGTGTTCGCAGGGGGATGGAGGGGTGGACGGGGAGACAGGCCAGCCTCTGGCCCTTTGTACAGATTAGTGCTAAAGGATGGGGCTACTGGGAACTGAGACAGCTGCTTGTCTCGCTCTCTCTCTCGTTATATATCTGCTTCTGTCTCTCATCTCACTTGTTTTCCTTCTATCTCCTCCCATCCAGACTGAAACTCACATCCTCTCCTGAATACAAACAGTATCAATACCTTTCTATCATCAATGAAACACTTTGCCCTCAGATTGGCTCTAATAAGCACTCGCTGAGACAGAGCTAAATGGCACCCTATTCCCTATATAGTGCACTACTGCACATAACTGGCCCATGGTCCCCGGTCAAAAGTAGTGCACTGTATAGGGAATAGGGTGCCATTTAGGATACAGGGTAGCAGAGGTGCTTGTTGAATATCATTAATGGAATGTCATTGTGGACATCACTCAAGCATCATCATCATCAGAACACTAGAGGTCTTTGGAAACTGTTCTTTGGGATTTTATGTTCTCTAGAACGTGATAGAATCGCTACTTTATTGGTACTGCATATATTGGGTACAGTACTACTATATCCGTATTGATACTGTTTTTGAATAGCTTCAGTTAGTGGAGCGAATTAGAAACTACAGTGAATTGTGTGGGTACTTCTGTTCTTTATAGCCTTGGTACAGGTGAGTGTATGAATCACAAGGACACCTTGACAAACCAAATAATGTAGTGATGATACAGAAGGATGAAGACCCAGAGGATAGAGTTGAGTGTGGGTATGTAAACTGCCAAATAATCAAATCAAAGTTTATTGGTTGCGTACACAGATTTGCAGGTGCAGCGAAATGCTTGTTTCAAGCTCCAACAGTGCAGTAATACCTAACAATACAAAACAATACACACAATCAAAACATTTATAAAAAGAAAGAAATGAAGAGATATCAATATAAGAGAAGTATAATATAGAAGTATCGTGTATGTGGTCCTAGCTCCTTCAAGGTGGCGGTATTCGACACACCACACCCCAATGTTGTGATGTAAGAATGTTCATGAACGTTGCCTTGAGCATTTATGAACGTTGTCAGGATGGTTTTGAGACTTCCTATTGTAATGTTCTTCCTTCCTGAATGCTTCCCTAAGTTTTAAACACACCACAGTCCAATGTTGTGGTAAAGTTGTAGGAACTTTGTTGGAACGTTGACAGACTTCCTGAATGCTCCCCTAAAGTTTTTTTAATCTAATGCCGGAGTTTGAAATATACAATGTCAGGTGTATCTCACTGTGTACTGCCTAGTTAGTAGGCATATAAATGGTATGACGTTTGAATCAATATTTATGGAAATGTACACTTTGATACTGGTGCAGAATATCAATATCAAAAGTTAACAGCAGCAGTTCTATGCAATCGTGTACCCAATCTAACTTCCAATGGATTGTCTGCTGCAGACAGAGCTGTTGTCCCAGTTTCTATCTACAATCGTTATCATGTTCATTGTAGAGTAAAAAGTCTATGGGGAAATCAATGAATTCTATAGAATAAGACGTGTGTTAGATGACATTATCAGACATTCTCCCATTGCTTTGTTTGAAGTCTGACATTATAGCAACTTTGGAGGCAATGTGAGGTAATAACTGTACTGATAAAACAAGTAAATGTTATATTATTCTGTGCTTAAACTACTGAAAATTGTTTTTGATTGAAAATGAACAAATTAATGAATGAATGTAACCAATTTTACCTCCTTGAGTAACTGATTTCAACTATATTTTAATTGATAAAGCTATCCATGCAAATCTGGACTGAATTACCATATAAAAGTGCTGCAGTATCGTCTGTGACCACCCCATATCTGGAAATATTTGCAATTTTAAAACTTGACTACTTTCTACTTCCTTTTACTTAAAGTGCAAATTAACTTAATCAGGAATGTTTTGCCTTATTTATTTTCTTTGGGTTGTATTGAATGATGATCATGAATTGTACTGCTGTAGCATGAAATAAATCTACATCTCGATCACTTTGGGTCTGTACAACTTCCTTTTGACTCTGTATACAACTTCCTTGTAGAATGTCTGTCTGTGCTGTATAGTCAACTCTTAAGGTTGGCATGAACAGATCTGGGACCATGCTAGAAGAATGTTAACAATGTTCTGATGGCACAGTTGGTTCAAGCAACATCAACATGTTTGTAGTTTTGATCCATACATGGGCTACATATTGTCGCTGTCCTGGCAAAAAGTCGCACATAAATTGAAAGTAGTCATCCCCCTGAATGTTGAGAAAGTTTTATGACTCTAGGAGTAATAAGTCATTCAAAACACCTTGTGAACTTTCATTAATACATGGCGATGGATTTGAAAATAAACCTTTTTTTTATTCCTGAAAAGGTTTTTCCAGGACACCGACAAAATGCTGTATAATGTAGATTAAGTGTAAGTAGCTTTTGGATAAAAAAAAAAAAGTCCTGCTACATTATCATGTGACGTGTAAAAGTCCTATATCAGTTTGGAGTGGAGCGCCGTTTTCTGTCTGAGATGCAGTGCCATTCCAACAGAGGGTGCTAGGAGACAGCACTTCTGCCTCCAGCACCATGGACTCTCTGTCTAACTCTGCTCCTCTCAGATGGTCACACCAGGAGAGGGTACAGAGGAGAGAGGAGGGGGTGTGTCTCTGTAGTCCACACACACCCTGACTAACATTGCAGCAATCTGCTGGTGTATTAGGAAGATTACTAGGCCAGGAACTTCCAGGATTGTGTGTCACGTCTGGCACAAAACATCCGGCCAGTGAACTCAGGACTGACCTCACTGCCAGTTACATCACCCTGGCTCTATATCAGTCACTCTAGCCTGGCTCAGCCACTCTGGCCTGACTGAGGCTGGGGTTGAGATGGCAGAGGATGGGGGTTATGTATGACTCCTCTGCCCTTCTAGGTCACTGAAGAGCAGTGGAGCTAAGGGAGGGATGCAGACAATCCTAGATCCCTTGGATGTTGTATGTAGGATGAAGGAAAGTTTAAGAACACTCTGGTGCCCTACCTAAACAGACAGTCCTGTAGAAAGAGCGGGGGGGAGAGAGAGGAGAAGATGGCAGAGGTGTAAGAGAGAGAGAGAGAATAGTGAGTAAGAGAGCGAGGGAAGAGGAAGAAGGCAGGGAGAGCCCAGGGAAGGAGCTCTGTTCTGTTCTCCCTAACATCTGCCAGTGTGCTGAGCTGCGGGGACTGAGACTCACTGGTGACTGAACGCTCAGGATGTTCACTACACTTTAGGTGTAATTGTCTATACACTACTCATTATCACAACACAGCTAACTGAATAGGACCAGATGTGTCTACTAGTACATGTGCAGAGAGCGTACAGTGTTTACCGGTGTAGGATACTATTGCATTAACTTGTATCTGTTACATTATTTGATGTAGAGACTTCTGTTTTTAGTTGTTTGATTGTTAATATCTATTTGCATGTTTGTCCTTAAATTCTGTCACCAGTCCAGTCTCCCCTGTTTTGTACATGTGAAGTGGACCAGTGTAACCTCACCCTTAGTGAATGAGGCCAGGTGGTAGCAATATCTAACTGCACACAGACTGCTAAAGTAGGCCTGGACAGGGACACACAACGTATCTCACGCAACAAGCACATCCTGGTAACTGTCCTATTGTGTGATGTAACAGTCTCTATAGGTCAAATTGGATTTGATGGTAAATGGTCTCTGTTCCCCCTAGTGAGCATAATATATCTCCATAAATATTTAAAGCATGTACTGTATAGGGATACAGTATAGGCGTACTGTAAAACAATATTTAAAGCAAGGAGAGAGGATGTGGAAGTACCTCTGGCATAGATATCCCTAATCATTAAAAACAGTCAATGTAGACCACTACCACCCACTGTCTGCTTGTACTGCACAGTAGTAGCTCTATTTGACGAAGTCAACTTTGACAAAGCAATTTGACTTCAAAAGATTTTAAGGCATGACCAATTTCCTGCTCGACTCTCCGATTCCCTTCTGTATGACTGCAATTACTGGCCGATTTAATTAATATGGGACGAGTGGGGGGGTGGAGGGTTGAGGAGAGCAGGGATGGAGGGATGAAATCTTTGAACTGTCACTGTATTCAGAGATGCTGTAAGAGAGGGGGATAGAAAGGAAGAAGATACGTTGTTTGTGATCTTTAAAAGATGTTAGTTTCTACTACTGTATACTCTCTCTCTCTGGCTACTTTTTCCCTCACTCCTTCCTTCCTCTATCTCTTGGGCTAACTTTCTCGCTCTCCCTCTCTCCCACTCCCTTCCCCCTCTCTCTCCCGGGCTGTGGAAATGGGAGGGGAACGGCAGAAGACAACTTCTCAGCGCTGCGTCAGCATGGCCCCCCTCCAGAGAATAATGAAATAGAGGAATAATTCCCCGCTGAGGAACGGAGTGGTGATGGGGGTGAATGGGGGTGTTCAGTGGTTAGGGAAGCGGACAGAGAAACAGAGGTTGCAGGTGTTTCCAATACCAGATGGGACAGTCCAACCGTGGCTGAGCACCATGGTCTATATTGACATATAAAGTTAAATGGTAGAGAACATATAGTGAATTAGCTTTGGGTTCGGTCAAGTGACCTTGAGTTTGCCCAGGGAGAGTCACTACTTGGGTAGTATTCCCTAGGCACCAAACGGACTGAAACCGGGTGGGACTATAAGAAACACTTGTTTTCGGTTCCCGTTGCAGAACGTTTTGCTACGGTGTGCACTAATGAATATGACCCTGAGATCCCCTCCAGTATTGTGAGGTTAGACCAGAGCAACCAGAAGGGGGAATAAATAGGAGTACAAGTGGGAAGACATCCAGGCCTAGCCTGGTACCAGGTCTGTTTGTGTTGTCTTGCCAACTCATTGCCAGCATTATGTCAAGACTGCACAAACAGATCTGGGACCAGGCTAACCCAGGCCAGCTCTGGTGTAAAATGTGCCTATGGAATGTCGCAGCAGCACCAGTAGTAGCAATCTCCTCTCTCCCTCCCTCCCTCCCTCCCTCTATCTCTCCAGCTCTCGTTCTCCTCTGTCTGTCTCACCCCAGAAACTCTTAATACACAGGATTCTATAATGGAGATTAATGCAGACTGGCAAAGGAACAGGTTCTCAGAGAGAGAGAGAGAGAGCGAGCGGATTTGGAGGGGAAATGGGGACAAGGATGAACAATGGATAGAATTAGAAAAAGGAGATGGCGAAATGAAAGGAGCGTTGACCCTCAGGTGAAGAAACACAGTCGAAATAAACAAAAACATCAACAAATAAACAAATAACAACAGAGTGATTTATGGCACCGCTGGTGTCCCCGTACGACTCGGGTCCTATAGCCTGCAGCACAGACTGGTGACGAACACCACCAATTACTTTATCCTATCCCAGGTATTCCTAAAAGAGGGGTTTCAAGTGTCTCCGGAAGGTGGTGAGTGACTCCGCTGTCCTGGCGTCGTGAGGGAGCTTGTTCCACCATTGGGGTGCCAGAGCAGCGAACAGTTTTGACTGGGCTGAGCGGGAACTGTGCTTCCGCAGAGGTAGGGGGGCCAGCAGGCCAGAGGTGGATGAACGCAATGCCCTCGTTTGGGTGTAGGGACTGATCAGAGCCTGAAGGTACGGAGGTGCCGTTCCCCTCACAGCTCCGTAGGCAAGCACCATGGTCTTGTAGCAGATGCGAGCTTCAACTGGAAGCCAGTGGAGTGTGCGGAGGAGCGGGGTGACGTGAGAGAACTTGGGAAGGTTGAACACCAGACGGGCTGCGGCATTCTGGATGAGTTGTAGGGGTTTAATGGCACAGGCAGGGAGCCCAGCGTGAAATAAACTGAAGATAATGACATTTTGAAAAATTAATAAATGAATGTGGAAACGACTCCACACTAACTTTGTTCAGAAGTCATCCTTATTCTCAAGCCCTCTGTTCTCTCTCCTTCTGTTTGTGCATCCCTTGTTCTCCTTCTAGACCTTTCCGTCTTGCTGCTCTCTCCATCTCAGTTTGATGTCATCAGGCATCCCCTCGGCTCTCACAACAGGGGTGCGTTCAGCAGGACGTTTTGCAATGTTCAAATAGAAATGTGCTATGTAGATTAACATGCCTCTCTGACAGGAATTGCTTCGGCTCTATTCATGGCATTTCTATCTGCAACGTTCTACAACGTTTGGCTAATGGAACAGCCCCCAAACTGCAAACCCTGCCCATGTGGCACTCAAGGCAGGCTAGAGCAAATGCTAAAGGTGTTTGAAATATCTCAAATAGTATTGAACCCAGGTCTGACAGGAATAGACATCAGTACAATATGAATGGGCCAGCTATGGGGAAATGTAACACAACATCATTTCTGGGTTATTATTACTCCTCAGATATTAACCTCAGAGGGCAGTAATTACCCTACAACCTGTTATCGACCTCTGTTAGTGTTTATTTACCAGTTATTACCATGGTGATTACAGCAGGCGCTTAAATCGATTATACTGCTAGAGGAGTAGCTAGTCTGCAAGAGTGGACCCAATGGGCTTTGAACTTAAACTCTCCACACGCATGTAGACACACACAAATAGAACAAATGTATGTGTAATGGACATCACGCTGCTTGCTTAGCGAGTTCCACTTCCTCCTGATTCGGTTCACACCGAGGCTCCAACCCAGGACCTCTGCCTTGCTAGCAGATGTGACTGCCCTCCTGAAGTGTCTTACCAGTCTGCACAACGCGAAACGCTAGCAATTTGGTGGTGCGTGTGGCAACACTTCAGGCTGAGGAATAAGTTTCACACATCCCCATGTGCTACATACGCACATACATTCTCTCGTTGCAGATGATGCATGCTTAGCAGTTTGATGGACAGAGTATGCACCCTTCATCGGTCTACCTCCCTTCCCCTGTCTCTCATCTCTCTTTTTCTACTCTTTCTATCTCCCTTTGTACTGTACTTTCTGTACTTTATTTCCCCCTCTCTCTCTCTCCCCCATCCCTCCCTTCCTCATGATGAGTACGTCCAGTCTGGGTAATGTTGCCCATGAATAATTCGTGAGCAGACCTGTGTTTATTATTGCACTTAGTTTAATGGGACCAGCTTTTTAAAGGGTGTGAGGAATGTGTGTGTGTGTGTGTGTGTGTGTGTGTGTGTTGTCAGATGGCCAAAGTTGGGAGATGATGGGATATCACTTATCCCCTCCATCCCTCCCTCCCTCCTTCCTCTCCCCACCTCTAGCCTGCCCCGCCCATCAAATGTAGTATCCCAGTCTACTTACTAGAAGAATTGATTCTAAGAATGGCAACTCATTGTAAGGAATCGAAATGCACACGGCGACCTGACTACATAAGCATACAAACGCATGCACACTCAGGCACATACACATGCAGGTACATACACACACAGGCAGCGCTTATATCTTATATCTATTGATATTGAGGGCAAGAGGGAGGGAGGATGGGGGTGTGTGTGTTAAGTAATGTCTCCTGTACTCCTGTCTACACTCCAGACAGACAAACATGGTAAAGTGACAGCAGCATAATTTCACTACCCTCACCTCCCTCTCACTCACACACCTCCAATCCCAAAAAGATCTCACGGTTTTACCAATTTGACTACAGATTCAATATATCAATGTTTCTCCAAACGTCAAATTTCAAAGTATTTTTGACACCCTGGGTTGACTCCTCCTGCTCAGCATCGTTCCGTTTCTCCAAACGTCAAAAGGTTAAGGGTTAAGGTTTGGGATAGGGTAATATATATATATTTTTTTATACGAGCGTCTACCACTGAGATTGAACACACGACCTTCGGATCCAGAGTCATAGAAGGGAAGGGAAAGGGGAAACCTAGTCATTTGTACATCTGAATGCATTAAACCGAAATATGTTTTCTGGATTTAACCCAATTCTCAGAATCTCAGAGGTGCGGGGGGCTGCTTTAATCGATGTCATCTGCGCCCGGGGAGCAATTTGTTGTTGGGGCTTAACTGCCTTGCTCAAGGGCAGAACAGCAGATTTTGCAACCTTGCCGGCTTGGGATTCAATCCAGCGAACTTTTCAGTTACTGGATCAACGCTCTTAAATGCTAGGCTACCTGCCACCCATCCGCCACCCCTGTCCTCAATGAAAAACCCAAGGCTACTTTATGGTAATAGCGCTCACTGTTGCCCCTAGTGGCTGGTTTTGAAAGCATTTTTCTACGTCCTCAGGACACGGACAGACGTTCAATTTTGTCAATCTTGAGCGATCTGAATGTCCAATCCCCACACCCTCCCACCCCCTTTTCAAATGGTTTATTCCCTTGTCTGGGCTAATGAATCAGGAATCATATTGTCATTTATTCTAATGAATCAGGAATCATATTGTAGGACATTTACTCCTGTCCTTTACTCCTGTCTGACCTCTGTCATTGTTTACTGATAGTTTACACATTATACTGGGATGATGGTAAATCTGTGCGTAAAATAAAGGTTTAATGCACACACACACATGCTAGACACACACTATACACATCTCTGACACTATAATCTATTATCCTGGCTGCATTTTGACAATACAGTACTAAGAAAGCTACTGTAATAAAAATAAATAAAAAACAGAAATACTTTTTTTTTCTGGGATTGTAGGAAATGTAGAACTGTGGTGAGATAATGAATAGTTGAAACAGATGAGTGGAGGAGAGGTGTAGAGATGTGTACATTCCTAATATGGCTTTTGTCTGGTGTGATTGTGTCATTACAGCCCCAACCCAGACAGGTGTGTGTGTGTCTTCATGCATCTTGCAGGTCTTATGATGTCAAGCTTATAGTGAGACTACAGTAGATAAATACACCCTTATTGCAAACATACAGTCTTTGCATGTTACATCCGAGAGAAGGCCAAACGTGCAAGGACACAGGGGTGGCTTAAGTGCAGAACCATGTTCACACAAGGGTTCCACATATTCGTAGCACACGCAACACACACTCATGCATGCACAAGCACATGATCTCTCCACAGGACCACAGCCAAGGGTATAACCCTGCATCACGCTATATGTTTCCTTCTAACGGTCAGACATACAACACACATACCCCTAACCAGGAACCATGCATATTGGTCACATACTGTATCATATTCATGGCTACATATAGGTGAATGTGTCTGACACCGTATGCATGTGAGAATCCATCAGTGTCTATTCGAAAAGTCGATGTGTGGATCAGTGGATAGATGGAGAGGGCTGGAGTGAAGACTGGGGAAGGACACAGGGAGGGAGGGAGCGAGGGAGGGAACGGTGCAGGGCGGAGCTGCTGGCTGGTGTGTCTTGGGAAAGATGGAGGGAGGGAGCGAGCGAGGGATGGAGGGCTGTCGGGCAGAGCGGGAGGTTGGGATGGAGGGGCACTGGGCAGAGCGGTTGGCTGGTTTTTCTTGTCTTTCACACAGTAGGATGAGTCATCTCACTCAGCACTGCACTGTAAATGAAACAGAGGGGTAGAGAGAGAGAGAGAGAGAGAGAGAGAGAGAGAGAGAGAGAGAGAGAGAGAGAGAGAGAGAGAGAGAGAGAGAGAGAGAGAGAGAGAGAGAGAGAGAGAGAGAGAGAGAGAGAGAGAGAGAGAGAGAGAGAGAGAGAGAACTACGTCAGTGGTACAGAACATTGTGTGTATGCCTATACATGTGTATTTGTGTGTATGACGGAGTGAGAGAGAATACATGACAGAGGTCTATGAAATCAGCATCTCTTTCTCTTTCCTCCATCCCTCTATCCCTATACTCCATGTGACAGTGGAGGCGTAGCTGGAAGACTGTCAGAGCCAGCGGGAGGGCAGGGGAAGAATGGTGCCTGTCACTCCCTATTCCCTCAGACATACATCTCCCCCTCTCTCCCCTGTCCCCCTCCACACACAGAAGGCCACAGTCCTCAGATACACTGTTCCACTATACCCTAGGGACTTGGCCTTCTGCTTTCAGATCACAAACTGATGGAAAGTACTGTAGCGTATTGAAGAGTGTCTTGAGAAGCTAGTCCAAACTGATGCAGAGTACTGTAAGGATTGAAGAGTGTCTTGAGAAGCTAGTCCAAACTGATGCAGAGTACTGTAAGGATTAAAGAGCGTATTGAGAAGCTAGTCCTTGAAGATGACTTGAAACACTCTGCTAGTGCACTCTTTACACACTACTGTGTTAGATCATATTACTGTAAATGAGAATATGTGTCCTCAGTCAACTTACCTGGTGAAATAGTAAGGTTTAAAGAAGGTAGGAGGGAATACTTCTTGTTCAAACATTCTGGCCCAATGTAAAAATCTCCAAATAAAAGTGACCAAATAAAAGGTAAAATCTCCAATAACCTCGGTTCACTAGAGTTCCATGTCTCAAGACAGGATTTGGCCTTGGGGTGTAACACCCTTTTATGACAGAGGTCAGAGGTCAATGGATTAATCAATTAATCTCTCAGTCCATCAATCAATCCCAAAGTCATTTTTTCACAGTGCATAGCCCTTCAGCTCTTCATCAACAGTGTCACAAGGGACTTCTGCATTAAATAACACATTTTGTGGAAAAAAACATTAATTGTTAAATAAGTGATTAGTGACATATATACAAAAATACCAATATCCGAACATCAATAACAGCATCTGTTGAAAGAGACAAAGATAAAACAATAAAACAGATCAATGTAATAGAACAGCAATCAGGGTAGTGTAGTATTGAGCTGGGTTGAGTATTTGTATCTTTGGTGCAATGAAGCCCGTTGTGACAGTAGTTTAACCCCTGAGGCCCCTTGGGGCCAATCCATTATGTGACCGCTGGTCTCTCTAATCACTGTTGGCCTGGTAATAAAGTGTTGGTGAATCATCTACGGCAGGGTTTCCCAAACTCAGTCCTGGGGCCTCCCAGGGGTGCAGGTTTAGTTTTTGCCGTAGCACTACACAGTGGATTCAAATAATCAACTCATCATCAAGCTTTGATTATTTGAATCAGCTGTGTAGTGTTAGGGCACACATGGGGGGCTCCAGGACCGAGTTTGGGAAACCTTAATCCATATTAACCTTCAGGGATTGGCACCACTATACTACTCCCAGTGGCTCTGTAGCTGATTATGAGGATGTTCTGTAATATACTGTAAGAATCGGATACAAAATATGCATCAGATACAAATTCACAAAATGAATGTTTACAGTATAAAATATAAACTGTTAGGCACTTTCTAAGATCTCCAGACCCCCCACACACACACACACACACACACACACACACACACACACACACACACACACACACACACACACACACACACACACACACACACACAGACAGAGAGAGAGAGAGAGAGAGAACCCACACACAAAGACACCGACACAAATGAGTAATTTATCAGTTTGTTTTTCTGTTCAAGATCCGCAGGCGGGCTGGCAGTACTGATGAAGATTTAGGAGCTTACCCCAGGTGTGTGTGTGTACGTGCGTGCGCGTGCCTGTGCTTCTAAGAGTGTGTTCGTGTGTCTCTCTGTGTGTGTCTATGTGCATGTGCATTTGTGTGTGTCTGTGTGTGTCTCTGTGTGTGTGTCTCTGTCTATCTCTGTCTGTGTGTCTGTCTCTGTCTGTCTCTGTCTGTGTGTGTGTCTGTCTGTCTCTGTCTGTGTGTGTGTCTCTGTGTGTCTCTGTCTCTGTCTGTGTGTGTATGTCTCTCTCTCTGTGTGTGTGTGTGTGTGTGTGTGTGTGTGTGTGTGTGTGTGTGTGTGTGTGTGTGTGTGTGTGTGTGTGTGTGTGTGTGTGTTTCCTGAGCGCTGCTCACTGGTGTAATGGATGCTCACACTGGGGTGGCAGATGTCACACTCACAACTTATGAAGTTATCTTCTGTCATACAGCCAGGGAGACCTTGGGGATGGCTGTTGTGTGTGTGTGTGTGTGTGTATGTGTGTATGTGTGTGCATGCGCATGTGAGCGTGTGTACATGCGCATGGCTTGTGTGTGTACATGTGTGTGTGTGTTGATGGGTATTGGAAGCATTAGTTATTTGTATGTGTTTGTCATAGAGCCAAACTCCCAAAGGCAGTGTCAGGGCGAGATTAGTATGATTGGGTAAGAGTTACATCACAGGGGGAACACAACGTCATTGGGGGTTGTGTGTGTTTGTGTGTGAGTGTGAGGAGGAGGGGTGTCATTTTTGGTAATGTGCAGATTAATCTCATGAGTACTTTTCACAAGAGGAAGAGGGGGGAGTCCAAACATTTGTGTGTGTGTCAGTGCGTGTGCATGTCTGTGTGCATGTGAACCATATGTGTGTGTATTCGTGTATGTATATGCGTCTGTGAATGCTCACGTGTGTGTGAACATGCGTGTCTGTAAGGTCAGTGGAAGCGTCTGGAAGCCTCCTAGGGAGTCAGTCATTCATAGCAGTGGTCTGTAAGGTGGCTGCTGACACACAATAACCTCTACAGAGGTCAAGCCTATGTTTCCTAAAGAACCAGGTAACACTGAAAGCCCATAAATCATACCCGGATAAAGACACACAACCACTTGCATACAGTATTCTACACACTACCCATACTACCTGGACAACACCACCAGACTCCATTTTGTATTACACCTCAAAGACCCCAAATGATTTTGCTGTTACTACAAATGTACTCTATCACTGCTGAACCCTGATGAAGGTTACGTGTCAAAACCAAAATATGCTGGTTTTTGAATGAAAAGTTCAAACTTTTGCCAGTATCCTCCATTTTCTAACACCTTCAAGACCTCCAATGTGCCTTCTGTAACTATGAACGAACACACTTTTCTTTACGTTGCTGGACCTTAATGAAGGTTACAGGTTTTTATGATAAATATTTTCTAGCGATCTTCCATTGTCCTTCAAAAATATCTGAATATCTCACTACATAATAGCCAGTTTTCTGCTTATATTCAGACAACTTGATTGGACTGCAAGGTAGCGTTAGCAAACATTTTCTTCTGTATTACCTAAACTAGAGCCCATTCTCGATCACTCCAATGGCAGTTTTTGGTTCTGTTATATATGCACTAACTTTAGAACACTGACGTGTGATCAGTTGGTGTCCAGTGACACATTAGCTCTCTCCATTTAAAACAGATGCTCTCCATCGTTCAAAGACATTCTCTTTTTTACCAAAAAGAGGGAAAAGATGTGATGATTCATTTTAGAAAAGTTTGTTACGGAATAATCGGCGGGAAATTGTATTCTAGCGAGAGCCATCATGGAGATGAGAAGAAATGATCCAAGTGCAGTGGCGGTCGTGCCGTTTAAGATGAGGGAGGACGATCATTTTTTTAATGAGCATGGCCTTATTTCTATTACAGCATATTAGATCAGTTGTTCCTCTTGTGATGTTAGTCATTGCATACCTTAGAGAGCTATTGATAACTTGTCAGAAATGTCCAGATCAACAAGTACTGCACAATTTTCTTTGGACCCCATGACAAATTGTGTAGAATTGCAGGAAATACTTTTTTACAAAATAAAAAACCAACAAGAGGGGTGTGAACAGTTTGTGTCATGAACAGTGCTTGTGCTCATAGAAATAGATGTGGCGCGCAGTTGGGGCGCGGGATGTTCCCCAATGCTGGAAGGAGGGCCCCCGAGTGAAAACGTTTGGGAACCCCTGTATTAGATAACTGTCATTCAACCAGTTTAATGTAGCATCGATAGGTTTAGACTACAACATGATACTAAACTTTTCCCTATACCCATCATGAGGTTGCTACAACCTAGCCTATGAATGAAAGTTTGCAACGAAGGTGCACAGGTCATGAGAAATTTGAGTAATCAAGGTGACAGACATTGACACATTCAATACCGCCTTGCACAATCTTCCCTGAATCTAGCTGATCTAGGGTGTAATCATTAGTCCAACAGTTGCAAACTAGAGTTTCTATTGGACAAATTCAGGTATGTTTATCCCTGTTTCGTTCCGTTTGCTTCGGTTTAAGAAATGTTTTTCAACAGAATCGGCAGAATGAATACACCCCTGATCACACGCAAACACAGTTAACTTTTATAGCAGCCATATACAAACAGTGTGATCCTTTGATCGTTGGATAATTCCTTCTCGCATCTACGCGCTCTCCTCCTCTCACCTTTTGCCTTCGCTTGTGGACTTCAATGCACAACACATCAGCTGTCTGTGATGGGCGGCAGGTAACTCAGTGGTTAAGAGCGTTGTGCCAGTAACCGAAAGGTTGCTGGTTCTAATCCCAGAGCCGACTAGGTGAGAAATCTGTCGATGTGCCCTTGAGCAAGGCACTTAACCCTAATTGCTCCTGTAAGTCGCTCTGGATAAGAGCGTCTGCTAAATGACTAAAATGTAACCAGGCAAAAAAAACTTTCCAAGCCAAACCTTCATATCATAACCGCTAACTGCTACATGCAGTGAAAAAGAGAAGGGTTCTCTCTCTCTCTCTCTTGCTTCTCCTTAATTTTTGAAGAAATGAATTAGTTCAAAACTGTTCACCTATTGTCTTTCTCTCTCTTTGAGTCAACTACTCACCACATTTTATGCACTGCAGTGCTAGCTAGCTGTAGCTTATACTTTCAGTACTAGATTCATTCTCGGATCCTTTGATTGGGTGGACAACATGTCAGTTCATGCTGCAAGAGCTCTGATAGGTTGAAGGATGTCCTCTGGAAGTTGTCATAATTACTGTGTAAGTCTATGGAAGGGGTGAGAACCACGAGCCTCCTAGGTTTTGTATTGAAGTCAATGTCCCCAGAGGAGGATGGAAGCTAGCTGTCCTCCGGCTACACCATGGTGTGACCCCACAGAGTGCTGTTGAGGCTACTGTAGACCTACATTGCAAAACAATATGTTTTAATAAATTATTTGGTGATGTGAATATATGTAGTATAGTTTTATCTAAAATGGATAACTTTTTTAATGTTTCACTATTTTAATTTTTATGAAATTCACTGAGGAGGATGGTCCTCCCCTTCCTCCTCTGAGGAGCCTCCACTGTCCAAGTGATTTTTCAGGGTTTGAGCTTTCTCTCGATTTGCCCGTCCTTCCCTCCCCCTCTCTCTCTCTCACTCTCTCTCTCTCTCAATCTCCCTCTCTCCCCCCCACTCACTCACTCACTCACACAAGTCCCATAGTGACCAGATGCTGGTAATTTCACGTCTGTTGACTTATTTACATTCTTGAAATCATGGGATTATATGAATATTTATAACGCTATCTCTCACTGAGGGGCATCTGCTTCCACAGTGTGTGTGTGTGTGTGTGTGTGTGTGTGTGTGTGTGTGTGTGTGTGTGTGTGTGTGTGCTGTTGTATGAAGTCTGTGTGAAGGACATTCAGGAGCTAATTGAAAGGGGGAACCACAGTGTTTTCTTCCCTGGGAAGACATCCAGTTGGGGGAAACACCAGCGAAAGCCTCATTAACATTTCATTTTATGACACTCACATTTGATCTCTTCCTTCTCTTTGCCTCACTTTCTTACTATATAACCTGTTTTATTAAGGCTGATAAATACTCCTGTGTCTGAATTGTTCTCTGTTTTCTGATAACAGGATACATTTTCTCAGCATCAAGGAGTCACTCAGTATTCAAGTGAAGCGTCATCCATCAATACCAGCTCAGACAGCCACCTTTCATTTGGATCAGAAGGACTTTTACAGGTATGTGAAGTTTCAATGAGAAAGGACTGCTGTCTTCCAGCTCTTTTCCAGTCACCATCCACTGATAATCAGTAGGCTAATATGACTAGATAAGACTAGGTTGAGTAAGTAAGAATTTTGTCCACAAATGTACCGAAATGTCTATTATATGTAAATAGTTTATGATTAGTGAATGCCATGATATAGTTATTTTGTTATACTTCTCCCTATTAGCTGAAATCTTATTTGTTCAAAGCCATTTTAGCTGTCGTGCTAGCTGTTCGGTTCGAACAGATTCACAAATCATGGGAATTTGTATCGCTATGATGACGTCTCCCTCCAAGGTACGTGTTGCTAGGTAACCCCCCTTTACTTGCCTGGGCAGGCCTGCTCCCTCCGTGACTAAAGCCAGTGTGAGAAATGTGCTAACAAACGTTTGTGCTATGAAACTAAATAAATAGTGCACTCTGACCCACAAAACGTATTTGCTAGATTCATGATAGTGTTGTTAGACAAAGCAAGAAAAGTGGACTTTAAAACGTGATGTAGTTGTATTGGAATTTGCATCTGTTGTTGGTAAATAATTCATCTGTGTCACGTCTCCTCCCGTTGCTCCCCTCCGGCACTCTGATTCGCCGGTCAACTGAGCCACCGGTCTGAGCGCACCACCTCGGCAACACCGGAATGGAAACCCAACGCACCCTAATCACCTCCAGCGCACCTGCACCTCATCATCTCATCACCACCCCTATATATCCCTGGACTGTTCAATGTTGTGTTGTGTGTGATTGTTAGTGTCTTGTCGTGTCCTCGCGCTTGGTTGTTCTCTTGCTCAGTGTTAAGTAAACCTTTACATTGTTCCTGCGTCTACGTCCTGCCTCTTCGTATCCTCAGTACTCGTCACAATCTGCTAGCTTCTGACATGATTTACTGCATCTTTAATAGGTTGACCTGATTGTGAGGTGAAATCAATCTTATTTTAGTCTGTCTGTGAACACCCCAGTCTTGTTTGGATGGAAGGGCCCAAAGAGGAGCTGTGTGTTTAGGAGTGTGTGTGTGTGTGTGTGTGCGTGCGCATAAAATTCACTGGGTGAAAGAGCACACACACACACAAACAGCAGCCATGACAATGACCAACTAGCTCTCACAGTCTCACGTCAAGTTGTTCCAAACGTCACATTTCTAAGGTTAGAGTTAAGTTTAGGCAATAACTAAAATCTTAAGGTTAGGCATTAACTTTGAATGGTTAAGGTAAGGGTTAAAGTTTGGGATAGACTTAAAACAAAAAGATAAAAAACTACTTTCTATCGATGAATTCGAACTTGCAACCTTTGGAATCAGAGGCAGATGCTTGTGCCCATCCACAACACCCTTGCAAAACCGAAACCTACTTGAAGGTAACAGTGCTCACTGTTGCCCCTAGTGGCTGGTTTCCACGTCATCTCCTGACATCCTTAGATATGTGTGACAACCCAGAGATGAATGATTTAAGACTCAGGACAGACTTTCCTCCCTCTATCTCTTCTGTTACATGCCCATGTCTGCCCCCTGTTTTACTCTGCCTGACTCCACACACAGACACAAACCATTTCAAAGTATCCCGTCAACGGTACAACAGAGTTAATGTGCCAGCGTTCAGTCAGTTAGTTTTGACTGAGGACCTCCTGTGACCTTCTCACTAATCATCCATATTTAACATCCTACAGATTGACAGGGTCAGATTCATCCCCCATATTATGCCTTTTATTATCCCTTTATTCACTCCCTGGTTCCCTTCTCTTCTTTAATCTCATCCCTTTATTTATTTACTCCCTCGTTCCCTTCTCTTCTTTCAAACTGAGAGTCATTAAACGGGTAAGGACACTCT